>NW_018020721.1:181936-206699 GCF_002006095.1 Pseudomyrmex gracilis
AGCAGATTGCATAATCAAGTCGGGACTTAGTTTTATAAATATAAGTGGAGAAAAAAAAATTCGCGCCACTCTCGAGAGCGAGAGAGAGAGAGAGAGAACAAGAGGAAGTAAAAGAAAGATGTTGTAAGAAGATTATATACGCGTATATGGATTGCTCCGAGCGATTTCGCGTGCGCCGTACTTAGTCCGTTGAACGAGAACTACTCTCCGAGCAGGTAACGACATTGTCGCAACTTCAAGTGGATATTGATTTTCCTCAGAGCCTTATTAAATTTTACTTAATATCACGATTTATTAACTTCGGCATCAAATAAAACCCAACGTTTATTATTTAATTACGCAATATTCTTATATCGCACGTATATACGTAATTCGAGATATATATTGTATTAAAATTCAGACTGTGCGAGAGAGAGAAAGAGAGAGAAAGAGAGGAGTAACTACTGCCGACGTTTATTTCGTGCTGCAAAACGAAGCACGTACACGCTCGGAGATAACAGTAGCTGACGTGTTAGTATTTTTTGTTCCAGAATATTATATACATGTGAATTATATATATATATATATATATATATATATATATGAGTATAGTCCAAGAGAAACTGTTTTTAAAATGAGACATAGCGAGAGAAAAAAAGTTATTCTCTCTCACTCTCTCCGCATCTGTCAGAACGGTGAATTTTTTCGCATTTCCGCCTCAAAAGAAAGAAATGTACTCGTGTCACATGAACGAGACGAAATAAAATTTGCCACACGTAGAACAAAAAAAGGCGACGATATTTTCTCCGTTATTGCAACACCGCCGTGCATTTTGTTTTTGTTTTTGTTTTTGCTGATATCTGACGAATTTGTTTCGCACAGATTGCGATTGAATTGTGATCGGACATGCCGCGTCACGCCTTGCGACTTAAGAGGCGAGGAATTACCCGGAAGGGGATGTTGTAATAAAGCAGCGCACGTCGTAGCCCGTAACGCGGAACGCGGGTGCATTATCGCGCGGAAACTCTCGCGGTTAATAAGCCGGCGCGCGTCGAAACGCGAATATTCGATATAACCTTCTGTGGCGTACAACAGATTTGAAGGCGAGAGAGACGTCGTCGTTGTTACCGTTGCCGCAACAATGCGCGAGTTGCGTGTGCACAAGGCGCCGCTCTGTGAAACCGCATCGAACCGTATCAAAGCGACGATGTTTCGTGCGATCTGTAGCGCGAGTTCGCTCGCTCACGCGCGCAACACACCGTGTGTACGTGTGTGTGTGTTTCTGCAAAATTTCGTCTCGCGAAATTGATTCATCGAATTCTCATGCGATAAAGCAGTTTCTCGTGTGGCATCAGGTGTGGTTTCTCGATTCGCAATCGCGCGCTAATAAATTGTTTCGTCTTGTCGGAATCGCAGGTGCAATCGGTGGAAAACCACCGATTTCGTCGTCGCGCCGCGCCTCCGCGAGAAAGTGGTTTCCTTGGGGTGGGAGAATTGAAGAAATTTCCTGGAGTAATTAAACATTCTGCTGCCGCGTTCGATCTCGCGCGTGTTTGTTTTCGCGATCGTTAAAGAGAGAGCCAGTTTCCGGATTCAAGTAAACCGAGAGAAAGAGAGAGAGAGAGAGAAAAGAGAGAAAGATGCTTTCTCAAGGCGTTGTCGAACTCTCTTATTGGACCTCAGTCACACATGAAGGGCGTTCGAGTGCGCCTTGGAAAGGTAGTCCGGGGGAACGAAACGCGACGGCTTTAAGTATATTGGACTGTCGAACGATAAGTTTTCTCGACTTCTTTCCGCACTTGCTTGATTTCTTGGACTCTTCCCCCCTCCTTCTCTCCCTCTCTTCCTTCTTATCCTCTTTTCAGCAGTCTCCACAAAAGGGAACTGCCGTTGTTGGAGGAAGGAAGGAAAAGGAGGAAGGAAGTTCGGTCTCTTTATCGTCGTAAACCAACTCGCTTTTTGTTTAGCCTACCGTGAAGTCGGCTCGCTTGTCCGCAAACTTTAAATGCCCTTTCATCGCTTCTTTCTCCCGCGGCAGGACAAATTGCCGCTTACAAGCTTTCTGCTGCTTTTTTTCTCCCACTCGGTCTCACTCCGGACGCGATTAAATCTTGGCGCGCGAGCACCATTGTAGTAGTTCCCCGACTGTGGAGGAGTCTCTTCGGGGGCTGCCGAGGGGAAAAGAGCTTTCTCTTCTACCATCTTTTTTTTTCTCTCCTTCTCCTCTCTCTCTCTCTCTCTCTCTCTCTTTTTCTCTTTCTTTCGTCCTGTGAATTCAAATCTCCAGAGTGTTTCTCTTGAAGAATATCGATGTTCTCATTGGGAGTTTCTTTTTTTCTTGCGCGAGTCCGGGGGGGACATCTTAATCGCGTCTGTGCAAATCGGAGCGCATAGGACGGAATTCCCTCGGACGGTGTGTGCGATCTCATGTGATTTAATTAAAGAGGAAAACCCCCGCTTGGAATTACAGAGGAGAAACGTTTGTTTGCTCTAATTCTATCTATCTATCTCTCTCTCTCGTTTGCTCGTTGAACGTAAAATTTGCTCGCGCATTCCCTTTGCGTCTCTTACGCAATTTTTTTCTCCCGTTCTTTTAAACGTCTATTTTGTTTTTTTTTTTTTTTGCAATCTTGATCGCGCGAGCCGGGTCGAAATGTAAATTTAAAAACTCTACTTGCAACCAATATCAACTGTTGACACGTCGAACCCGATACGTATCAGGTGCTGACGCGGTAAATAAAATAATCGCATATATTAATCGAGATTTTCCGCTGCAGTTGTTAATTAAGCTGATACGTGTGCGGGTGACGTTTGATTATTTGTCATGCGCAAGTTAAACAACACGAACGTGCATTGTCTCGTTGGCAGAAATTCGGGAAAAACTGGTCGCCGACCAGAAACTGGCCAGTTTTCCTATTTTAGTTTTTATTTGACAGCAACTGTCCAGAAACTGAATAGAAAACTCCTGTTGAGACAAAGCCGGGACAGTTCGTGGCCCCCAGTTTTTGAGCTTTAACGGACGACGTTTTTGCGTTTTACACGCGGCTTTGGTCGAAACAAAATTTCGCGAACAAATTCTAGACTGCGTCTAATCGAAATCAAACAGTAGAACAATTGCTGGCTGGTTTTTGCTCGACAAATTTCAGTCAATATTCTCTAGCTTAATTCGAAGTTTTCGTGTTAAATTAGCTTGTAAACCAGAGAAGACCGGATACTCTTTCGTTCTTGTTTGGAACCCGAGTCTTTTTTTATCTTTTTTTTTATCATTTTTATCGCTTCTGCGTTTACACTCGGTCGTTGTGTCAATAGCGCGTTTCGTCAGTACACGAGCGGGAAGGGCTCTCGTGACGGATCAGTTTTCATTAACGTCGCGTGTACACCTCTCTCTCTCTCTCTATCTATCTATCTCTCTCGATTTGAAATTCGCCGTCGTCGATGGCAAGCTAAGACGAGGAGGAGAAGTGTGTCGAATCAAAGCGCGCGCGTTGTTGACGCTGTGTCCCGCTCGATGTCGTGCCGTGTTCGTGACAAAGTCTCATACAAAGTACAGATCCTCTACTGTTCGAGGGAAGGGGTCTATCGGGAACACAGGCTGCGGCCAGTGGTTGTTTGCACGGTAAACATTTTTACAGTCGGCGCAAGTGTTAGCGCATCTCATTAACGTAAAACGGTTCGCTAAATACATGCTCGAGTATATACAAAACAAATCGCGAGAGATTTTCCCGCGAACGAGGCAGATAACACACGCTTTTCCGTGTTGTCGATTTACCAATTTGTTGCAGAGAGTTGAATTGTAATGCAATTTAATTACTGCGATCAAACAATTCATGTTTTTCGTACATTTGTTACGTTCTGGACTTGAACCGATCAAAAAGATCGTTCATCGGTTAACTTTGATCGGAAGTGCAATTCGGGAACGTATTGTTTATCGCAAAGGATGAAAAAGATCGAATAATTAAACGTTAATGAATTGCGCATTCTCGCGTCCCGACGTTTGTGCGCGCGATATTTCATCGACGCGCGCCAGCTCTTCAGCTTTTTTTTTTTTCGGTCGCACAAATCAACGCGCGTTGAAATTGAATTATGTGCTTTTCGTCTGGCAGTTTTTTTTTTTTTTTTTTTTTTGATGCGAGCGAGCGAGCGACGACGTAAGAAAGGAAAAACGCGGCCGAAAAAGAGTTTTTCTCTTACGAATGCGACGTGTATACCCCACTCTCGCGTAACGACGCTCTTTCCTCTCGGTGAATCCGCGGTGGGTTTAAGAGCTCCGCGAAAGTCTTCGGAGAGACGCGTCTCGTCGTTTGGGGAACCCGCGGGATTATTTTCTTAAGGTCCTGTTCTCGGCTACGGCGGGATAACGCGAGGCTTGTCGTCTTTATCTTCTCGAGAGTTTCCACGGACCAAAAACTCCGTCGAGACGTCTCTCTTGATTTTCCCGAGCCAACCACAGCAGCGGGGAAAGACATCGCTCGAGTTTCTCCATAGAGGAGGACTCGACGCGCGACTTAAAGCAAATGTGAGGCTTCACGCTCTTCGGCGTTTAACAGTCTTTAATTATCGCGGCACACGCGCTAACGAGCTCTCGACGCAGATTTCACGCGTCGTTAAACGCGCGATTGCGCGTTTTTAATTTCACGCGGTTTGATTTATGTTCTCGCGGAAATCTTGTCCGATATATATATATATATATATATATATACGGCGCGCGCGATCTTCGTCATCGTCGGACAGTTTTCTTCTTTTTTTTTTTTTTTTGTTTTTTTTGTCCGTACGTAGTTCGAGCTCATCTGTCACAGCCAGCATGAGGCCGCGCGTCGTTCTTCTCGCTTTTGCGGGTAGAACAAATTGTACCTGACAGCAGAACACGGCCGGTGAGTAATGGCTTTTTGGAGGGGTGGTTAGCCCTGTTTGTACGTCGAGAGTCACTGCCGGATCACTCTTCTGTTTTCACCGCTGACTGCGTCGACACCGCCCCTTGAATACGCCTCCACGTCTATGCTCATTATGATCGGCATTGTGCGCGCGGCGTAGATTCGAAATAAAACCGTCGAAGGTCGCGTGCGCGCGGTGTTCGCGTGTGACAGTCAGGTGTGACGTGCCGAAATAAAGAGCTGGAAATTTTTTTTTTTTTTTTGTCAAGCTCGCGTGCACGAGACGCGACGGGTATACCGATCTCCGAGAGACATTGGTGTTTTTTTTTATGTTGAAAGTCTCAAGATTGTTTTTCGGAAAAGTCCGAGCGTACGCGGAATTTTTGTTAAATTTTTTCCTCAAATCGTTTGGTAATCGCGTTTGCGATTTATCTTCAATGTAGTCTAGACGCGATTTGTTTCAAACGGCAAGCGAGATTGCTCAAAAATCAATGAGAGCACCGTGACGAGAAGATAAACGGCTTTTCTAGCCACTTAAAAGTTTCATTGGCGGGATTAAGGGGAGATAACCAGATCGCACGAATGAAAGAGAGAGAGAGAGAGAAAGAGAGAGAGAGAAAAAAAAAGATCGCAATGAAGTTCTCAAACATCTTCGCGCTCCGGTTTTCTCTCTTTCTCGCCGAGGCGCTCGCTGTACCGGAAGGGGAAACTTTCGCCGGAAAATTCAATAAGAACTTTCGGACCTCTCTAAGAGCTCTTAATTATGTGGGCATTAATACGCAATTGAAGTTTCTTTCGTTAAAGTCTGTTCTCGCTTTTGTGCAGATTCGCTTTGACACTCGAAGCAAATCTCCGTTCTAAATAAGACCGATGACAATGACGAGGGGAAAAACGCGAGAGAGAAAGAGAGAGAGCGGATAGTCGCGGAAATAGCGGAGAGGAAAATTTTTTTTCTCCTCAAAGTCGTTGTTGTTCGACGTGTGTAACATCACACGTACATTTCTTTTCTTCGTCTAATGGCGTCTTTCGCGCTCTTCTGACTCACCGAGGTTTCCGCGAGTGCGAAAATTCATATTTCCATCTCAGTTTCCCCGCGAACGCACAAAAACCTCAGGCAGAAAACGCGGGCGGCCGCGTGGAAATTTTCGCATTTAAAGACGAGCCGTCTCTCTTTATTCGCAAAAACGCGATATACTCTCGCGCTCGAGAAATTAGCTCTTGGGGGTAGCGCGAGATAAGAGAGGATTGAATTCGATACAACTCGCTGAGAGTAAGAAAACACAGTGTTTTGCCACTTTACTTTTTTTTTATTTTCCGATCTCGAGGAGAAGAATCCAAACGTGTTTTTTTTTTCTTCCTCAATTAACGCAACGAATAAGACACTCGGAGCGCGCGTCGCGCGTTCGAGCGAAGAACCGGCAGGCGTTGGGGGGAGGAGAAATTAATTGCAATCATTTTCGTGAAACGTGGTGTGGGAACGGGACGCGCACAGCAGGGACGCTCGAGCGATAAATCCCCGACCGTTTCCGACGTCTGGAATCTCTGTGATAATGTAGCGAGGGCTAAATGTCGCTCGGCACCGGAGTAATGCGGCTCATATCGGCGAATATCCTCCCCCGTTCGGTTAGCGCGCCAATTTATGGTGAAAAATTTTTCCAACTCCGTCCCAACTGTCTGTCTGTATATATACATATATACAGTTGTCTGCTTTTCTTTATCGAGAGATTCGCGATGAAGAATCCCGCCGGGATTCAATAACGTTCGCGACCCAACGTTCGTTTCGACGGACAATTTATCACGCGAGATCCTCACGCGATCGGTCACGTAATCGATCGACGAGTATATATTCAATTAAATACCTCGCACAGTCCGTTTCCTCGCGCGCGCGCGCGCGCAGAGATTAATAACATTTCGGACGAAATTTAATAACGTGCATTTGCTTGAACGGCACCGCTTATTACGACACACACACACACACACACATCTTCGCCATGTATTCGTCACACGTCGTAGGTTAAGAATATTCAGTTAACCCTCGCTGCCCACACCTCATTTTCCGGCGAGAGATCCATAATATCTCGACGAAATTTCCATTTCCGAGAGAGGAATCGCACACGGACGGAACAGGTGATGAAATGAACTCGCTCTCATCCCTAGACTAGAATCAGAGAGAGATGCGAGGTAAAAGAGAAGCAAATAAAAAAAAAAGAACCGCGCGTTAACTGCCCCTTTTCTCACCCCTTTCTGGCGCTGCAACTCGAGGTGAAAAACAGTCTAGAAGAATCCATAAGGTTTCCATGCCACGTTCCACGGACAGACGATCGTTTTAGCCAGATAGGGGATGGTTTCTGCTGGCGCATCTCATGTGTGTGTGTGCGCGCGCGCGCGCGTCACCCCTTTTTCCAACGCTCTTATATACCTCACTTATATTCCTCTCCCTCCGCATTCTCATCCTTTCTCCTTCCCTCGGGGAAGTGGTTGAAACGCGTGCTTGGAATTCAGCGACGCGACGACGCAATCGCGCCATGATCGGATCAGATTTTCCGCTAGATGGCCGACATTGTTTGCGATTTGCCGAAGGAAGGATAAAGGGAGAAAGTTTCCTTTGAGATCGCTCCGAAAATCGCGCGATCGTGTTTTGTCTCGGGCAATTCAACCGAAAGAGAGAGAGAGATCGAGAGAGAGCGAAACGACTCTTTCCGCGATCTCGCGAGTGCGTTGAAGCTGATAAAGTTAAAAAACGGATCGGATTTGGAGAGGATACTATCTTCCATCGATATCTCTGTGAGTATTTGAGGTTTTTTTTTTTTTTTGCGACATATCCGACATTTTTTTGACCCGATCGATGCACGTCTTTAGCCGCGAGAACAATTATAATCTGTCCTTTGTTTTTGGACGCGCGCGGTCAATTCGTTGCGGCGTCTCTTTCTTTCCGCTTTTACGCTCGCGGACTTTTCATCTCCTCCAAGAGCACGCTCATCATCAAACCGCTCGCTTTCGAACGACTGCCTCAAACGAAATGCCTCGGTTTGCTCTGTCGACGGGCAAACGTAAACGAAGCTCCGTTAGCAGCGACGGCCTTAATCGAGAAACCCCTTCCCCCTTTTCGCGTTTGTACGTTCGCTCGATATTTTATTAATCCGGAAACGTCTGGCGTGGCACGCGAGAATCTCTTGTGTTCCTATCTCGCAAACTCGAAAGCGGACTTCAACAACTCGCTATTCTTCATATCACATCGCGTGCAACGAACTCGGAACGCCGCGTTGTCGAAAACCTCGCAATTACATTGTCGCTCGCACACACACGCGCGCGCGCGACTTACGTTATAATTTTCCGATTTCCACGCGGCGCAATGCGTCAGCTGATACGCGGTGCAACATCTGACACAAGATATTTTCATATTTCTAACTTGTAAAATTTTTATTAGAGGTTAAAATGTAACGAGAAAAGATGATTGATGTTGGCGGATTAATCTTTAGTTTTTTTTTTTTTTTTTTTTTTTTACGATTATTTTCTTCGAATTGCGCGTAATGAAATTACACAGTAGAAGTCTCTTAATAATTATTAACGCGTGTTTCTCTTTCGTCGATAATATCTCTCTGGCAAAGTGCATTTTGGAGAGTTTCGCCTCTGATTACCAAAATGATTCAAGTCAACACGTGTGCGCACACACACACACATACGCGCGCACGTTAAACCGATAGACGAGCGATCGTGTTAAATAACGTGGATCGCATCGACGTGTTTAATTCCAGTTTCCCCGAACGTGCGTCTATATTTCTCCGCTCGTAACGTCGAACCAATCCAACTTTAGCGTTCGCGGTATTCAAGGTACGAAACTAAATGGATTCGCAGTCGAACTCTGCGAGGAGAGGCGGTTTCCCTCGCAGATAAATTTTCCGATGCGGTTTTCTCTTCGAATACTCATATCTTCGTTACTTTTTTTTTTTTTTTTTTTTTTTATTTGTCACGAAGTCGACGGGTTATGAGTGACGGCAAGACGGGGTCTGGCGATTTTAGATCGCCGTTGCAAAAATACGTCTTGAAAATGATCCTTCGGTACAAGTTGAAATTCGAAGTTTTTCCAACTAATTTTTTCAAACTTTCCTTGCTTTTTTGCAATAACATTTAACGTCGGCGTGTTTATTGGAAATTGAAATAACGCTGTTGAATATATTAAAATATTGTCGAGTTCGTTTCAATCGCCTCTTCAAATGTGTGGGGGAGGAGAGAGAGTTGTATTTCGAGAGTTTTGTGTTTATCAAGTTATCATTTTACATATGTGCTGTGTGTGCGTGTGTGTGTGTGTGTTGAAGCGTACCATTGCGACTCAGAGTTCCGAGAAGCCAGATGACGATGAAATTATGTAAACGATATGGTGTAGGTGATACTTGGCGGTGTAGTAAAACCGCTTAACTATATGCGTATATAGTGTCGAGAGCGACTTTACCGCGACGATTTAAAACGCTTTAGAACTTTCTACCTCGTAGTAGTTTTACGAAACTACTGCGCTGGCGAAACACAGTCTTGCGTCTCTGTGAACACGTAGTTCCGCAAATCTAAAATTCTATCTTTGCGGTCGAAGCGCGCGGCGGCGGCAGAGCGATTAAAAATTGTGCGCGTTACACGCGCAACGTGTAACAAGGACGAGAGAGTTGAAACATCGTAGAGAATATTCGCATTTAAAAAGTTAATTTTTACATGTCGTATTTGTTTTTATTTATTTGTATTCATTCAAACGGATTGAACGATAACAAATTAATTTTCAGATTTTGTATTTTAAAAACAAAAAGCGTTTCTTCCCGGGGAGTGTTTGAGATGTGCAAAATAGGGTTTTGGCACTGCTGCTCTGAAATGTCTCTCTCGATCTGCATAATATTTACATTTTCCGAGCTGCAGCGAAACACAGAGAGCGCGCGGTGGTGTGGATGGCTCATCTCCGAGACACGTTCATTCGTCTGCTCCTCAATATTTGAGCAACGTGCGCGCTATCTATTGAAACATCGCTGCGAAACAGTCAAATATGTATTTTACGATAATCGGAAGTAACAAAGAACGTCAAACGCAAAGATTTTTGTAATAAATGTAATAAAGAGAAACTCTCGCTACGCGCGCGAATCACGTGGCATTCGAGCGCGTGTTTAACAGACGGGACGTAAATTTTCTTCCCGATTGTGTTCCATTCAGCATCCGTCTCGTTTCTGTCTGGGCGTACATTTTCCTCTCTGACGATCCGCGCGCGCGTTTTCACGCGGTGACAGAAACAAACGGTGGCGAAAAAAAAAAAAAAAAAAAAAACGAGAAGCAAAGGAAAAAAAAAGATAAACGATTTCGGCCGCACGCGCGCGTCGAGCGATTTGCGCTCTGATTGCGCGCGAAGGAAAAAAAAATTTCGCGCGCGGCAGCTGGGTTTTCGTCGACGCGGACGTTAACGTTTGCCAATTTATCGCTAACGCGCGGCGCGAAATGGGTTTCGCGTTAATTTACGGCGCTTCACGTATCTGCTGAAATGTATTAATTCGTCGACGAAAGTGACCGCGCGAGACGAAATCGCGAGTAATCGTCGACGGTTCGCTTTTTTTTCTTTCTCTCTCTCTACAACGACCCCGATAACGGCTACATCGTGCCGCGAGCACGGTTCGTTTAATTTTCCGAACGCGTTTTATACCGCACCTCGAGATACGACGACAAAATCGGCCGCAATTCGTTCCGACCGTGTTGTGTCCGTTCGCTTCTCTTTCGTTACACGTCCAGTTTGTAACGTTTCCAACTTTGTCAAACACGCGACTGCGCAATGAAAATTTCAAACGATTAACATCAGACGTTAATTGATTTAACGCGAAACGAACTCGCACACGTGTCTCCGTTCTAACGTCGTTGTATAAAAAAATACGCACGGCGATATATCGACGGCAAACATCGGGGCGAGCAAGTAAAATAGTCTTCGCTCGAGTCTCATTTTACCGACCTCATTAATCTTTTCTCTACTGCGCGGCTGCAGTAATTATACGCGCTCCGTAATTCAGGAGAACAAGGAAAAATGTTCTTTATTTATAAGTACGACTTTTTTCTTCCCGACGGCGACGACGACGACGACGACGACGACGGTGTTACAGTTTTCTTGGCCGCTCCTCAAACTCATATTGCAACACTCCCGGGGAATATTACGACGGCGGGTTCATCCGCGGTAAATGCAAGTCGCGCGGGTCGTCGTCGTGCCGGGAAGTCGTGGAATTTTTTACGAGCGACCTGTATCAAAATTTTTAACTCTCCGGAAAATTAGATATTCTTCGGGATTGAGATGCGCGCGTGCGCGCACGGGAGATATTGTTTTCTTCTTCTTCTTCTTTTCCGTATACGGAAATTTCAATATCAAGTTTCAATAATGTGGGTTGTATTGTTGTGCAATATTTAACAGAGGAATGCGAAACTTTCGAAGAAATGAGAGATAGTGCGCGCGCACGCAACACACACAGGGATATATTATTAATCGCAATTTGTTATTAATTAACGAGATTCTCCGCACAGTCGTGCGAAGTGAAACGCACACGCAGTAATCGTAAATAAAGCTCATAGTTTGTAGCCGCACTCGTTTGTATCTTTTTCCCTGAAAATGAAACAAATATATTGCACGCGCGCGCGCGTGAATTTACAGCCGCGTGCCATATGCACAACCGCTTTGCGATCATTAAAGCGGAAAAATTGTAATCGTAAATGTAAAATATTGTTTCAGCAATGGCGCTTTACTGCATTTTTCATCAGAAACGCGAATTTCACGAGAGGGGAAGAGAGAATTTTCTTATTAAATTATTCGCGCAAAAAGATACGCGCGATTAAACCAGCTCTCGATTATAATCGAGACGTAGATCGTCGGTCGACCGCGAGGGCGATTTAAAGTGTGCCGAGTATCGAATTAAAAGGAAATCGTAATCACCTTTCGATGCGGCGCGCACGTCGCGTTTATCGGCCGTAAATATTCGCCGACGCGGCCAATTTGCGCCGTTTGCGGAATTATAATTGCGCGAACAACGAGTTTTTACAGGCGACACACTTGGTACGTATGAACACACACACACACACACACACACACACCGTGTAATGGGATTTTTATCGCTGCGCGCGCCGGGCAATAAAATAATCCTCGAGCTGAAACAGCGGCGTTGAAGACGGGTGGCCTTTACGATCGCGTAAGCGCACATCTCCGTGTGTTATTTCCGTGTAAGACACGACGAGACATTCGGCGTCGTAATCCGATAAATAAATAGCAATAAACAACGCGGTCCGCGCATTTATACTCGCCGCACTTATATTTCATTACGAACTCTTCATTACTTCTCCGTTATATACTCGCTTAATTAATCCGCGCGTAACAAGACGTCTCACCGCGAAGACTTCGTAAAATATCGAACGAGAGATTAAAGAAAATAAAGAAGTTCGTATTTTTTTTTTTTTAACAAGAGAGAAGGCATCGGAGAAACGTTCGGGAAATTTCTCTCGAGAACTTCGTATCGATAACTGATACATCGCACGGGAGGATCTTTGTTCATGAAAATTCCACGCGCTTCACTTTCCGACCGCCGTTAATCGCGAGCGATGGAGTTGAGGAATTTGGGGAATTCCCGTTTCGGGGTATTTCCGGCTTGTTACCGGTTCTGTTCCGCAGCGTCGAAAACACGCGAATATAAAGCAGCCGCTACTGCTGCCGCTGCTGCAAAACGGCGGAAAATTCGTAAAATCCGTTCGCGTTATTTGCGTCGGATGAAACGCGCGACGCACAAAACGGGCGGGGGGAGGGTAACCGTAACGGCGATGATCACACGCGCAACGATCGCTACATTATCCAATTTTCCGCGCTGCAATCCCGGCGCGCGGATGGCATGGGCGGTAGTTCGTTTCTCTCGCCGTCGCACAGTTTGATATGTTAAAAGGCTTTGCTGTGTGTCGCAGCTGCTGCGGGCGCACGCAGCGCCGGCACACAGCTCGCCAATGCCAATTCGTACGCCAATGAGCCTGCGAGCCGTGATGACGATTTCCGATTATCACCGCCGTGATAGGGGAGAAGACACCGCTGGGGTGCGTCTGAGCAGCGATTTAAACATCCTGGATCATCCGGTCGTAACTCGCGGTCTGTGTGTTGCATTTTTCAAGAGCGAGCGCGTCAGCATTTATTTTATCGCTTTACGTGACGGTGTTTCGCACAGATTTGGCGCGCGAAACGATATGTTTTCTCGATCGTTTGTGCATCGATGCGAAAAAAACACACATTTCCTGCGCGGATACACTGTGTTCTCCGGCGTTAAAAATCCCAAGAATGACAAAACGACTTTTGTTTTTGATAAAGTCTAAACTAACTTTGTGAGTGGAATAAAATAAATTCTTTCTCGGGAGAGCAAGTCGCGAAAAACAAACTACCGTGCTTTTTGATTTTGTACAACATGAATCGAGAAGCACATTCGAGAAACGTCCAATCAGCGTCGAGATGAAAGTGGCAACAAATCAAATATCGAGAGAATCGATTGTGATCATTTAAACTCGCTTTTTTCTAGTAGAACATCGCGCTATATATATGTAACGCGCAAATTCGCGTTAAAAATCGAAGCGATGCGATTTTATTTAACACTCGCGCAAAAGTGCTTGTCAAAAAAAAAAAAAAAAAAAAAAAAAAAAAAAAAAAAAAAAAAAAAGATTTTCACTCGAAATGAAACATTTTTTGGACATGTCAACATCGATGAAAATTATTCATTACATTTTTAGCCAACTCTATAATTAATTTCACAGAAAAATTTCCGAATTCTCTTAGCACGTTGCGAGCGCCGATGTACACCGGTTTATTTTTTATGGATATCTTTCCATTAAACGCGCAACGAGCTGTGCATTTTGCATTTTTATAATTTAACGTTAAAATAAAAAAACGTGTGTGTGCGCTTTCGTTCAAGTTTATGTTTAAAAAAAAAATAAAAAATAAATAAATAAAAAGAGAGCACGTCTCAATTGCGCTCGGTCGTTTTTGAAGATCGCGCACGGATTTAAAAATCTGTCGCAGGAACAATCCAATAAAAACGAGACCGGGATCTCTGAATAGCCGGCAAGGTTAATGCGATTGGATGATTGGCTTGATTAGCAAATTGGTCGTCGACGTATAGGACATTGGGATAAATGAGGATATGCTGTCTATGCTGGGAACATGGCACTGCGGCAAATTGATGGGAAGGGCTCGGAACGACAAACGCTTATGTGTCGTCGTCGTGTGATATATTATGAATCGCGCGATCTTCGATAACACAGTCGGTTTACGTTATTTGGAGAATCGTGGATTGCGTAATTATACACGCGCGCGCTCGTGTGATCTTCTCCTTATTCTCTTAAAATATTTCAAAACTTTTAATCAAAAAATAACTGCGGTTTTTTTTATTTACCAACACAAGCGTGTATTTTTCAAATACACGTGACTCTTTTCGATATTTTAGAAATTACCGTTTGTAAACAGAATATCAATCTATTAATCGATTTAATCGTTTGCTTGTGTAGAAAATTTGTAAAAAAAACGGGGAAAAAATCATTTGATACGTACGCGAAACATTACGATTTCGGTTCATCGTCTCGTGCATCTTGTAAACGTCTCTGTGCCGAACAAACTGTCTCGAGGGGAAAGCCAAAGAGACCGACGACGTTTTAATATTCTCACGAGGTCGCGCGTAGAAGAAGAAGAGAGAAGAGGGTCTGTGAAACTCTACGCGCATAAGCGTCGACTCGAATCGAAACCGCGACGGTCTAACAACGTAGTCGTCGATCGACGTAAACGCGCATCTGGAAGATAAAGCGCTCCGTCGAGAATCTCTATCCGGATGGCTTTTTCTGGCCCACCCGGGATCTATAAAAGCATCGAAGGCGCACATCGATGCGTCATCCGGTCCGACGTGGGTCGTATTTTCAAGTAGGCGTACGATATATACAGACACACACACACCTCGAAAGAATACGTACACGTGCGTATTCTCTAAGACAGTACTCGCCAAGTCAGGATAAATGAGAGGGCCGTCATCCCAGAGATCCTGAACGCGTCTCAGTTTCCCCTTCACACACGCTTCTCGCGGCGTCAGAAAGATCGACGATATATTCGATCTCGCGCACGTGACTTACTCGCACGTGGGACGGCTGCGTAAGAAAAAAAAAAAAAAAACGTCGAATTGCGCAATTGTGGCGCGTGTCTCTCGGCCCTTCCCTCGAAAGTTTCCTCACTGTGTGTTGCTCGGTTGTTTCAGTAGACGCGTCCTTTATTTTCTCACGCGAACGGCAGTCGCGCCTGATCAATAATTAAGTAAACACGTGACAGACGCGCGCGTGCAACAATTTTTGAACAAAGCATTTGCGCATTTGCAGGCTGAAGCTCTACGCGAGAGGTAAATTGCGAGATAGATGTCTCATTAAAAGAAGATTAAAGAAATTTGCTCTCTCGGCTTCGAAGATGATTTTTCGCGCAAAAAAAAACGTTTGTTTACGAACGATAAAGAGAAGCTAATTGGATCGCGGAAGTTTCGACCGCGGTAAATTCAGTTCAGACACGCGTACCGCTTCTTCGAATTCCAGCCCAGGTCATAAATTTCCGAGCCGTAAAGCGTGAGCGTCGTGAGCGTCCATAAAAAATTTAACTATGCGCCACCGCGGTCGTGACTTTACTTTTCGCGAGTACCCGGTGAGCTCGTGCTCGCGCAGCGAGCTGTTCAACTTTTTATTCACAGTCTATGCTCACCGGCGACCATTCATTTCTTGGACCATCAACAAGGTCCGACCATTCGTCTCGGAAATGTTACGCCCGGAAGAATTTTCTCTCGCCTCGCTTGGAGACGACGCGAACTCGCCTCGACTATTTTGCAACTAGTGACATTTTTATTATTTTGCAAGACTCGTTTTTGTTTTATTTTTTATTGCGCGCGAACGCAAGTAAGTAAATTAAGCGACGATAAAAATCGCGGACGCGATGAAAACGTGTGTCGATTTTCTTTCAAACGACGCTTCTTCTGTCTCGGAGTTGCGTTCGAGATAATAGATCGGGGAATGACACGCGCGCGCGCTAAGGATTTGCGAAGCTGATTGTGAGCAGTTAATATTTTCTCGCATCACCGCGCCATCAATGCGCGCAGCGATGCTGATATTTAATACAACTAAACGATGTTTACTCATTAATTTCGTCCAGAATCAATATTGACTCTCGCGAGAGCGAGAGATACGCATCGGTAGCTAATGCCTGTCAAATACCTGCTGCATTCATTACTTAATATATCCGAATATTTCTGCATGAAATATGCATGCGGGAGAACACACTTCACATTCATTTTACATCCGGGGAATCCAATTGAAAAATATCAGCGGGCGCGGGCGCCACACTATATAATTGTGTGCGCGAGCGCGATATTAGCATTTCATGAGAACGCATTATGTGATTTTATCGGGTCGCGTGTGTGTGTGTTTGTAACACGTATACATAAGTATGTAACCCGGAGAACACTGAAAATATTTCCATTATATATCTCGGCGCGTTATTACATTCAGATGGATTCATGGGATTTTAAATTTAGATATTGCAGATTGAGAGAGACCGAGAGATTTTCTCGTGCAATTTTTTTTCATTTCGCCAAAATTTTGTCCTTCAGCTTGTGTTTTATTTTATTCGTTCGAAAAACACATTATTCCACGCGCATATGTCGCGCATATGTTTCTGTGATCGAATCAATTAAATTTTAAATTAAAATTGAACACACACATACACACACGTGTATAACCGCGTTGTTTTACAATCACGTTGATTAAAATACACTTAGTTGATTAACAAGTTAATCAACTCTCTCGAATGAGAAGTGCGCGCGATACAAGAGCAGATTTGCATTTTTCGTAGTCGTAATTTTTGTTTTCTTGAAAGGGGAGGGGAATGTGTGTACGCGTGTTCCCCGATGTGGAAAGCGCGCGAATTTATTTACGTCGTTGTCCCGCAATTTTCCGTCCGTGTTTTCCAGAGAGAGGAGAAGAAGAGAAGCGCCGAGATAATGGACGATGTTTCCGGGAGAACTTCGCAAATTCCGGATCTCTCCCTCGGCCGATGCGACGACGCGACCGGCAAACAGCGTCCCCGTAAAATTTCCATAGTTCGAATTAATGCGCTCTCTCTCTCTCTCTCTCTCTCTTCCTCTCTTTGGGTCGGAAGTGGTCGACGAATCTGTCAAAACTGCGACGACATCTTTGCGTTCAAACACGTCGTCGCGATTCAACTGTTTTTCATAACGGAATCGATGATCGATAGCGCGTAAAAAAAAAAAACAAACCAGTTACGTAGACAATAGAGAGATGAGATACGAGAGATTTTGCAATAAAATGAAATAATAAATTATACTTTTGCGCGACGGAGAGAGTTAAAGTGTTTGACAACTGTTAATTTATTATACACATTACTCGTATGAAATTCAATACGCGATACATTAATTTAAGTGATCAAGTCAACAGCATCAGTCAGAGGATATATTTCGCTCTCTCGATTATTACAAAATGTACACTCTTGTATCTCGATGTGAATCGAGATAGGCGTAATATTTTGTTTATACATGCGATATACACATATATCTAACATATTATGTTCGCAAATTATCGCAAAATTACATTAATTATATTTTCATACATTATGTACGTACGCCACATGCGTACACGTGCTTGTATCCTGTATAAAAAAATCCATTTGAACCGCGAAGTGCGCGTTTTGATATCGAATGTATCGCATCTATAAAGTAACGTGACAAGAAAGAGTAGAAAAACAACACGTGACTAAAGTAACGTGACTGTAATTTATATTATATGTAACATTAAATACTATATATTATACATATAATTTATTATATATTTATAATATTATACTTTATATTGTATTATATGTATTATATATATACTACAGAGTAAAGTCGCGTGACCGCGGCGGAGTCACTGACCGCGGCCGCGCGACCGTGGTGGGGGAGGTCACTGACCCGGCCGCGCGGCCTTGACGGGGTCACTGACCGCGGCCGCGCGACCGTGGTGGGGGGAGGTCACTGACCCGGCCGCGCGGCCTTGACGGGGTCACTGACCGCGGCCGCGCGACCGTGGTGGGGGGGAGGTCACTGACCCGGCCGCGCGGCCTTGGCGGGGTCACTGATCTCGGTCACGCGAACGCGGCGGGATCACTGTCTTTGGTCATGTGATTACGGTATATATATTTATATATTATACGGTATATATATATCTATGTAATATGATATATATATCTATATATAATATTATATATAAAATATATAAAAATATATATATATATATATAATATTTTCTTTTTTACTCTTTTCCCTATCACGCAACTTTAGTCACGTGTTGTTTTTCAATACTCCCCTTTTTCTTTTATTTTTCAAGTATGATTTTTATGCATAATTTTTGACATCTTTCATATGTACATCATGTGTATTATATTGTTTGTAAGACGTATATACCAGCTGTCGTTGCGGTGACAGGTTAAGTCCTCTGACATTACACGTTAAAATAAAAGCAATAATAGCGTGCGCGTAGCCTGTGTTGTGCTAGTTACAATAAAAAAAATCTTATTAAAAATCAGCGTGGAAAAAAGACGTGCAAAAATAGGTCATTTGTAAAAAAAAAGAAGACGCTGCGAACGATCGATTCGAATTTAATTAGCTAGTTAATTGACCGATAAATTTCGCGAGGCCAATAACCACCGGTGCATCGAACCCGTTCGTCTTGCATTAAAAGCTCTGACCTTGCGGCGAAAAAACAAAATTCGAACTAGCGTCGGGGAAGTGTTTTCTACGTGGGTATGTTACACGTATGCTCGCGCCGGGAACAGCCTCGCCCACACGCGCGACGGGTCACACCCATTTTATTTTGCGGTTTTCTTCTCTTTCATCTTGCATTCTCAGGTTTCTTGTCAGCCGGTCGCGTCGTCGTAATCACCTCTGTCTTCCGCTCGCCTTCTCTCTGTTCCCTTCCTCGGGACGCGTGCCTCTCTCTCCTGGTCCTCATTATGCGCCATTTATCCTTCGCGCTCTTCGGCGGACAGACACGAGAATTCAAGATGCAAAACGAGCCACCAGTCGCACGATCGTAGTCTCACCGAACGTCTTATTAGACTTTACGCTTGTTATATCAAAAAATTCTTGTTCTCTCGCAATTCTCTTCGTAACGATTCTACGTTAATTTTCACATAATTTAAAAGAACAAAATATTTTGCACAATTACGTTAAGTAATTATTTGGTCTATTTATCTTTTGTGTACTTTGTTTAAAGAATTTCTCCGTAACGCGGGTATCAATCGCAAAGATCGAGCGGTTGCTCATCTCGGCTGCGAGCCGCGTATGCGGGCGAGAGTTCAACCGCAACAAATGTAATTTTCTTCCGCCAGATAGCAATTTTGCGCTCGGTCGAAAAAAAAATCGTAGAATAGTGCGACGCTAATCCAATCGCTTGTAATCCAATCGTGAATTATTCAACGGTTTTTTTTTTTTTTTGCGAATATTCTAACGTCGAATCCCGAGGGGCTTTCCGTGTGATGTTGCAGAGTGTGAAGCGACGCCAGGTATTTAAACAAAATAGCTGATTCGAGCGATCGTGTCAAAATTTCTCACTTGAAGATATTTCGACATGTCTGACGTCGTTCCGCAAGCTTTTTCATTGCGGAAAGAGAGAAAGAGAGAAAGAAAGAAAGAAATAATTGTACACAGAAAAATATACGGAAAATATTCCGTGCAATTTGTCGTGTCAGCTCTGTCGTATAGCGAGGGATGCGAAATATTCGGCGTTCCTGGGGTATTCTTACGCGGAATGCGACTCGCGTATACACAAACGGGGAGAATCGCGGAAAGAACGAAAAGTAGGAAAAGCGCGGCGGATAGAGAACGCCGATGCATTAGAAAGAGAGAGAGAGAGAGCTTTGCATTTCTTGGCAGCCGGCTTTATGCGCCAGATCCAAGAGACGTAGCTGCGGCGAGCGGAAAGACCGTGGCCCTCTTTTCTATTTTCGAAATTCTCGGAATTTTGCGGCACAAATTGAGCGACACGTTTTTTCTTTTTTTTTTTTGTTAAAAAAAAATAAATAAAAATGTACTCCGGAAAATGTTCCCGTGAAAAATTCCGCGAAAATTCGCGAAAGACAAACGTGCTTGTAATTAATTTGCATTTTCCGTTCTTAATGAGGATCTCGTGAAAATCTCGTTGAAATTGATACACCGCGTTATCGCTCACACGTAATGACTGATGCGAAAGCAGGTAACAATGATCTCCCTCTGTGACTTATTAAGGGGATTCCTCCGGATCGAAATTTATGGACGCTCTCGCTTTTGGGCCTGCGCCAACGCGTGCTGCTCCAACTTCGACCGGGCACGAAGTTACATTCTCTTTCGGTGCTCGATCAAAGTTTCACGTATATATAGTAGTCGTTCTTCGATCATTCGAATACGCGCGTTTTTGGCACGGCCTTCGGATACGCGATTATTGAATTACGTCAAATTTTTCGATGTTTCTTCCGGGTGTTCGGTCTTGAAATATGTTACAGTCGGAATTGCTGCAACAAATTTAATACGAGTGGGAAACGATATTTCGAGACAGTCAACGCGCAAATTCCCGAATGCGATTAGAGATCAATTTTTTCTTTTGTTCGGAACGGTATCTCGTCGGAAAGAAAAGCGCTCGAAAACTATTTTCAAAATTCGCGAAGTTGGCCCCTCCGACGTAACTCCGACAAAGTTGTACATACGTCAAGCCGGAGAAGGGGGAGGAGGAGGAGGAGCGAGAAAAGAGCGCTCCGAGTTAGTTCAAGCCAGTGTCCAAGCGAGCGAGTATGAACAAGCAACGAAGATTCCGGTGTTGAAACTAAAGCTCGTTGATTACTTTCTCGGACGGTTGAAAACTCGTTGATTACTTTCTTAAACGCTCGCCTTTAGACAGTCGTAAAATGTTTTCCGTTTCTTTTTTTTTTTTTTTTTATCTCTTGCTGCGAAAGTAGCTTCTCTTTTTCGCGTAAGAGATTTTGTTTTCCTCCGATATCGGAGTCACATTAAACATGTAGCGTCATTCAATTACGATCCGCTCGTTTCTCGCACGTTTCCGACACGTAAGTTAATTTTCACTCGAAATTATTGCAATTTATTTTGTTTACAATTTTTTTCTAATCTGTGTTTTTTTTTCTTTTTTATTTTGCAGCAACGACGACGAGGTGACAACAACGAAGACGGTTGACGTACGCAGCCAACAATCGATTTGAAAATGGCCAAGAGCGCCGAGAGACCCGGTAGTTCCACCAGACTCCGAACCAGAGACGACGGCTGCTGTTCCGTGAACTTCTTGAAATACGTTCTTCACATTTACAACGTGGTGCTCTTCGTAAGTATCGTCTATTTATCCCGACACTTGCTCGCGATAGAGCGGGATATTTTACTCCGTTTATTTACGGGTGTGCGTTAACGTTAAATGAAACGCGGATCCGTGAAATTCGCGTTTGTTCCGCGTTCCGTGAAGGAAAAATCTTCTCGCTCGACGATCGTCGACGAAAAATCGTTTTAATCAAAAAAAACATCTCATGTTTATGAGACGTTTTACATAGTCGAGAGGATTCTTCGTCGCGAAGTCACTTGGCTGTTCCAAACAGCGAAACACCGAGTTCGTTTATTTGTTTTTTTTTTTTTTTTTTACTCTCGTCTCTCATTCGAACTTTGAGATCTGCTCGAAATTTAACAGCCAGATCGTTCGCGGGTAATTATACGTCGACCTCTTATTTAACGACAAGGTTTAAGAGCAAGGAAACCGTTACTCAAAGAAAATACAATGCGAGTTTCTCAGCTTCGTTAAAGCAATCGTAGCTGAAACAAAGACGAAAAAAGAAAACTATCTCGCATCGTTTGGTAATTTATTTACACGCTCGCGTCGTTTTCTCGCAATTTATGACGAGATTAAAGCAACGCGGATAGCTCCTCGTTGTCACGAGGATGGGTACGTTGAAGACGATCCAAATGCCCGGCGAGAGCTGAATTCGCGGGAGGATGACGAGAACCCGCGGCAATTATCTGCCTTTTAATTGTTATCGCGAATCTCGCGCGCGCTTTCAGGCGCGGAGTTAACAGGCGCAGTGCGAAAGAACCGCGCAAAGATAAACTTTTCGCGCATCGGCGGGATTATTATCGTCGTAATCGCGCGCGAGAACGAGAAAAAAAGGATTAAAGTATAATGCGTGGAATAATCTCGGCGAGAGCTCTCGGTGTGTGCGCAACAACTGCGCGCGAATAATTGGAACGCGATAGAGAGCGGGCCGGAAGAACGATGTCGCGCATTAATCGAAAAAGAGACGCTTTAATCTCTCTCTCTCTCGCGTACTAATTAAATAACAATCTCATACGAGAATAATTATATAATGTATCACATCCTGCGCAAAAGTTATTAATTTTGTGTGCAACAATTTAACGTTAATGGCCTCCGAGACGCGCGAGGGTGTATCGTGCCGCGCAAAATGTTAACGTAACTATAGAAGGACCGGTAGTTCCGGATTGTTGCCGGGAGAGACGGTCGCTCCGGGATTGCTTCTGGTTCTCTCGCACGGAAATTACGAATTAAATCTCCGCATTGAGATTTTGTTTGGCGTTTCTCTTCACGCGTGCTCGAACATCACGATGAGTCGTCGGTCGGGGTCTATCGGTGTGTTTGCGCGGCGACACGTGACACAAAATGCTAATAAAGTCGTCCTCGTTGCGAAGCGCGGACACCTCGTACATTGTCCCGGAATATAATCGCGAACGACGACGTGGTTGATGCGAAGTGTGTTTTGAAGCACGGAGAATACCGGGTATAGAGGACGGGAAAAAAAATGAAATGTGGAAAAATCGATCGCCGCGCGCTATATATAATTTCGGTTCCGAACGTCAGCATCTCGTTAAAGAGCGCGACGATGACGTCGAACGATTAAACAAGAGCGCGGGAATCTTTTTCGATCGATTGGCGAGATTGTTCGACGATGGACCACTCGTGTGTCTACTTTTTTTTCTTTTTTTGTTTCAAATTTTTGCTCACCAAAATTTATTTTTTTCACAACGCCGTCGAATCTCGATCGCTGAAACTTTTAATGAAGATCATTATCCTCTAATTAAAGCGGTCGGAAAGTTTTGTGTTGCGTTTGTCAAAAAAAAAAAAAAAAAAAAANAAAGAAAGTTACGTTAAAAGTTCGAGAAGACGAGAGTAACTTCTTCGTTGTTAAATATTTTAAAGTTAATAATTGTATTTTTCTCTAACATTTAATAAAATGCGCTCGGACGCACGTAAATATTAATGTTACGAATAAATAATTTATCTTCGCGCGAAAGAAATTAGAAATTATTACGATAAAAGCCGTGCGCATGCGAGCATCTTCATCTCTCGACATTTGCAACTCGCATCGTGCGGCTTGCGTGAATCTCAGACTGCCAGCGAATTCCTCGCATTCGCTCGACGTAAGTTGTGTGTGCGCTGAATACGTGGCCTTAAACGTTCGCTCGTAATAAGGCTCAATAATGCAGGCGTAATGTAACAATAACCCGCTCGGAACAATGCCGGTGCAACAATACCGGTCGCTTTACCACGTGCGTTCACGCCCATTGATTGCATTTCACAGAAATGGCTGTCACTTCCAGACTCTAAAGTCAGCAGATTCAATGTTGTTGTAGAGCGTTACACGGCAAGATGTGTAACGGCAAGACGACGAGTGCGAAATAAAGAGAAATCTTTTGCGCGGGGATATCTCTCTCGAACAAAACGCGCGGTTTACTTCAAAATTAAACAAAATAACGCGAAAGGGGAACAATGTCGAACAGAACGCGCGAATAAAGTTTCAAGCAGCAACATTTTCTCTGCGAAACATCGTCACTTAATCTCGTCAAAAAAAAAAAAAATTAATTAAATAGGAATGAGACTTAGAATAACTTACATTTTTAATAATTACTTTATTCTATTATTGAACTAATTATTTTATATGGTTTCAACGATTTTCGATAATGTCAATATATTTTCATTACATCGCGCGATCGGTATGAAATATTTTAATTACTCGCCGTAATTAAATCTCCCGTGTGATGTAGATACCGCATCAAAAAGTATTTCGAAGTTATTCCGTAGTTCGTAATAACATTTGAATTAGAATTCTTGTCGTTGGACGTGCGGGGAAAAAAAACGCGTTGCGCCCACGTGGAAATGGTTTCCCGGGATATTACGGTTAAGAGGTAATGAAGTAATTACCGCGGGGGGTTTTTTTTTTTTTTTACGACTTCGCTTCGTTAGATCGACTAGTAATTACATTACATACGTAGCCGGCCGCTGCTCTTGACCTCCTCGCACATTCTCGATCGTGCGATACGTTTTTTTAATAAATTGTGTTAGGAAACGATCGAATTAATCTGATTAATTAAAAAGTAGTTTTTCCGGCTTAAACGAGAAGACTAGCTTAAAAGTTTCTCCTGCGCCTTGCGAACGTTTTTAATAAAGTGCAGAAAAAATAACATTCGCGCTTCTAAAAAAAAAAAAATAAAGTTTTGCTTGTAGTTTGATAAACGCGTATGTTCCCTTGTAGGAATTGACGAACGGCCCAGTATTAGGTCAATATCGGCAAACGAGGCTCGATATTGGTACGACAGTAGTAGCCAGTACTGGGCGAATATGCTTAATGATTAGATCGGGCCAACGCTGGCTCTTAAGCTCGGCACGATACTTACTTCCGAAATTGGTCAGATATGGATTTCAAGTATTGGCACAATGTTGCAATTTTATATTTTATATGACGCCAACATTGTGGCGCCAATATATTGATCGCAGGAATGATTTTCGATAAAATTAAAGTTTGAACATTGGCTCATCCGTGGTGCCAGTATCGGGCCAGT
>NW_018020721.1:206964-278961 GCF_002006095.1 Pseudomyrmex gracilis
TTTGCCAATACTGGCCCGATATCGGCCCAGTCTTCTTTGCCAATACTGGCCCGATATCGGCCCAGTCTTCTTTGCCAATACTGGCCCGATATCGGTCCCGTCTTCTTGCCAATACTGGCCCGATATTGGTCCTGTCTTCTTGCCAATACTGGCCCAATATGAATGCCGAACACCGTTGAACAAACGGGCTAATATTGGGCTGTTATAAAATACAAAAATGGGACAATACTGGACCAATTGTCAATATCGAGTATCGGCTATAAAGTTTGGGCCATTGTTGGCCTAGTAGTATTACTGGAAGTCTGTCGGCAATTCCTACATGGGTTGTTGTAGTGACATGCATTTTGCGACAAATTTCCGCGTTAATTAATATTTTGTGCGTTTGTGTGTTACATTACGTTGCGAAAATATAAATGCGCTAAACCTCCCTTTCTCTCTCTCTCTCTCTCTCTCTTTCGAAATAAAATACACATGGTTTGTTACGAATGTGCGTGTAATCGCGCTTAAGCGATCAGTGTGCGAGTAATATTTAATAACGCGTCAGAGTGTCGTGTGCGCGCACGAGGAAGTTTCCGTCGGGAATTGGAGTGTTCTCGAAATAGCTTAATTGTAATAATTAACCATATCGCTAGATAGAGTTGCTAATTACCGACTAATATGTACCTGTAATTCTCAAATGAAGCATCTCGCTCGGTTCTATTGTATAGCGCGAACTTTCCTTTTCTCTTTCTTTTTTTCTCTCTTCTTCTACACGGATTTTAAAACGTTCAGTTTTAATTTAATCGACAGCTTTCATTGAAATTGCGAGAGAGAGGCCGTGAAATTTTTGCGCATTAAATAATAATATTCATTAATTGCATTTAATCGTGTACTGAATTCCTGCTTTGCATAAAATGTGCGTCAATTTATCACGAAGTTAATGAGATTTTATTGACAACGCGTCAATCTTTCCAAAATATAACGTATAAATTTTAATGCTATTCAAAGTTGCAAAAGAGGTATAATTTATATTACATAAAAAATTGATAGTCATGCACACGCATATGCATTGAATGAGATAAAAAAAAAAAAAAGAAGAGAGAAATCCTCGCGCTTTCTCTCGGGCTCTCGTTATCCAAAAATTAACAGTCTCATTACGTCAATATTATACGCGATGGGATACACTGATTGGTTTGCTTTGTCTGTCTATAAAAAAATAAACAAACAAACAAACGCAACTACAAGGGGGCGGCTCTTCGAGCAGACGAAATCGATGGAATCGCGCGCGCGAAACCTCCCATTATCCTTCCCCTCATTCTTCCTTTTACGTTAACGAGACGACCGCGCATTTACCCCCGTCTTGATCATCAATTACGCTCGCAATCCGATTGCTGTCAGGTAAAGATATGTGAAATGGTGTGTGTTCCTCCCGGTGTACGCGCGTTCCTCCACACACCAGCAGCGTTTGCATTTTGTCGCATTCGAACTAGGTGAACTACGACATACATATTGTCGTCCACATTCTCGGCGTCGACAGAACGCGCGATCGTGGAATATCGGCGACGACGGCGGCGACGAAAGCGATTGCGAACATGCGCACGATGCAGAGAGAGCGAACCGAAGTCCCTTTCACATATAGCGAAATCGTGTGCTGAATTATTTCGGATTCCCGTGGCACCTCGGTTAATTATCGACTGTCGTGTCCCGTAACGTGCGACGAATAACGGGCCACTTCTCGGCAAGTCCGAGGTGATACAATTCAATCGTTTCGTCACACCGGGCTCTCGTCTGCGACACGTGCGCGCGAAAGAAACGCGATGGAATACGAGAGTTTTTTTCGGGAAAAATAAGAGACAAAAGATTGGAAAAGCATTTGTTTTTCCAAAATTGTTTCGAGATGCAATTCGTCAGTTCACATTTTTGTGAACTTGAGCTCCGACAGTTTTTTAATTTTTTTTTAATTTTTGAAGACATAATACACGCGATTGTAACACGCAAATACAACCTCGATGAGCTATTATATCGAATTAATTGCGTAACGCGATTTGTGGCTATTGTGTTTCTGATACGAACATCACATAAATTGTACGGGAATATAATGTTACGTATTATAATGCAACACTGTTTCGCTGCATATAATAAATGCGTATATTGCGATCGTAATGACGCTAAATATGTACGTGTACACATGTCATTGAAGTCGCATTATAGCGCAATTATAGTTTTCTTTTTGTGTTGCATGAGGACAAGTTTCTTAAATAAGAGATAATATAAAATTCTAATATAAAATGCAATAAACACGACATTTTTCTTCAAAAGAAAAATAATGACACCGTGCCGGCGCCACGATAACATCGGATGATCTTGTCTTTCGCGAACAACAGGAAGTGATCTTTCACGTTGCGATCATGGCGGTCGTAAAAAGGGAAAAGGGAGATTAAACGAAGTTTCTTCTCGGTTGCCTATCGTCGCGCGACCTAAAGAGAGAAAGAGAGAGAGAAAATGCGCATAACTCGTCGCTAAATATCCTCCGAAGGAAAGCACCCGTAGCTTTCCTTAGGGCACGGATGACGACCGGTAAAGGCCGAGATATATACGTGTAATTATTCTAATTTTCCTCCGGAATACAACGGGGCGGGGGAGAGGGAGAAGATCTCATCCTCCGGGATATCCTCCGCGAGGATTTACGTGCCTCCGCGAGATTGGATCTTGGAATATTCCAGGCGGTCGACGAGACGACCGGGCTTTAAAGGCCGGTTTCACGCTCGCCATCGCGGAATAATAATCCAATGCGCCGTGAAATGACATATCTCTAGATCGGATATCGAGAGATCGAGGGACGAACGAATTAAACGAGCGCGATATCGTTTTCGGGGAAATTTCGAATTTTCATTTTTAACAATCCGCACAGCCGCGGGATACGGGATGAGGCAATTTATTTTATATTTTGCTCTTATGTATCTCTCAATAATGGATTATATTATTTAATTAATTCAGCGCACGCGTCATATTATAAAGAGCTGCTAATTATTAACATAATAATAATTATTAATGCTTGTTCGTTTTGCTTTTACCTTTTGTGTTTTCCGTCTCTCTTTCTCTTTGCAAACGTATTCTATTTGATTCTCTCTAACAATTGCAATCGCATTTGTTTACCGCGTTTATAAAATCGGTCTATTGATTTTGTATTTTGTTCTCGTCTCGTTCGCTCGCGAACGAAATTTTTTTTTTTTTTTCCTTATTACTTTCACGCAATTTATCTCGTCGAATTTGTAAGATATTCGCGTTTCAGACGCGACGCGATAATAATTCGAGCTCATTATCCGCATATCTTGTTTCAAGGTGCCGCGTCTAATGATAGTTGACGTTATAAACGAGCCGTGGCTCGTTTGGCATAGCGCGGCACGTATATACAAGACCGGAGAGAGGTCTGGCTCTTATCAGACTCGCGTGCACAGGACGCGTAAGAATGGTTGATTGGTCCTGACTATATAAATAAAAGGGAAGGGAGATAGACCGATAGAAGAGGGAGAGGAGAAAGAGAGACTATCTTCGACCGGAGATCTCTCGAGTCTTATGCTAATGGTTTATCCTGCTCTTCTTCCTCCGAGCGTCGACGACGACGACGACGAGGAGCAAAGCGAGGCTCGGAGGAGAGACTTTTCTCTCGCCTGAGAGACGCGAGCGATCGGATGCGCGCACGGGCGATTAAATGCCGGCGTTGTTGCCGAAGCGAAATTTATTGGCCGCTATTAAAAGCGGAGTTTTAATCGAAGACGACTACCGGTTTTAAACGGTAGATCAATAGATTCTTTGTGCGATAAACGCCCGGTCACGAAGTAAAGTAGCATAAAATATGGGGATAGATATGGGAAGATACACACGGAAACTGCCATTTTCTCTATCTCTCTCTCTCTCTCTCGACGTGGAAGCGGCCGCGAAATACTTTATGTTCCCGCGGGATAAAGACTCGTCCATTAAATGCAAATTAAACGCAAAATGATATTAACATACGCGAACGTACATACGTGGGTTCACGTGAAAACGTTTATATTTCACAAGTTTATATCGATCACATTCGATATAAATAGAACGCACGGTTCCCGCTCTTGTAATTCCGCGCGCGCGCGCCTTTTTCTTTCGTTCGCGCTCCAGAAAATAAACGCGCACCGAGAGTTGGAAACTTTTGATTGTGTCTTGTGCGTGTTCACCTCGGCGATCACCGACACAATTTGCGCTTTAGAAAGCATCTAATAAAGATAATAGCCCGTTTTCTCTTCGTTTATTTAATGGCGGGGTAGAGAGGGAGAGAGAGAGCGCGATCCAATTCTCTTCTCACACTCACGCCGGGAGACAGCGGTTTTGTGTATGAGATACGTTTCGAACGTTTGAAAAAGAAGATTGAAGATGACCGCGAAGATAATTTCTCAATCCGGCGTTGCTTAATCAAGAGAGAACCGCGTCTTGTAACTTTGACGTACGTTGCAACACGACGAAGCACGTACACAAAGCGCGACGAGTCTGCAAATCCCCGTACAAAAACCCCCCCGGGGGCTCCTCGATTATCATAAAGCTCTCTCTGTAAACGATTCTATTAAATTACACGGCGCGCTTAGACGCGCATATCTCGCCTTCTCGTGGTCTCTGAGAATCGCGAGGAACTCCGCGCGCAACGTTTGCGCACACGCAACGTCGAAAATGTTTATCATTACGCGGCGCACTCTTAACTCGTTTGTCGTAAATCATGCGAAGCTCTCACACACACACACATACACAGAGAGAGAAGTCAAACGCGATGCCAGCAGCGTCGTAAAGAGAGGATGGGAGAAAAGGAGAGACTGAAAGAAAGTGCTGCACGGCAGCGCAGATGATATCTTCGCGACGGCGCGGCAGCATCCAGGCTGTATCTTCGAGGTAAGGTTGCAAGCAGGGAATTACCGTGTCGTACGTAATCATTCCGGATCGTAATGCATACTTATGAATTCATGGCAACGTTTATGCGCGTGCGTACTCACGCGAACAGATAGAAGACGGAAATACGGAAAGTTTATACACGAGGAGAGAGAGAGAGAGAACTATCGAAGAGACTGTCAGGAAATGTTTCGGGAAAACATATATAAGCGCCGTGGAAACTCGCTTTGCAATAAACATGTGACGGTAAATATTATAACAAACTCGTGCTCGGATTATTTATGTGTTTTATAACCGAAACGCAACTCTATATGAGAGCCAGTAAATCTGAATTATGTTAATGGGAAAAAAATTTTTTTCCGCCGGAATAAGCGAGAAGATTAATTACTGTGCTGCCAGCAAGAAAAACTTTGCTAAGCCTGTTAAATTTGTTTGCTTTGTCAACAAAACATTTTTTTTTGTTTGTGAAACAAAAACTTCAGTAGGTATAGCAAAATTTTGTTTTTCTTGCTGGCGCCACGCGTGATGGCAAAATTTTTTTTTCCCCGTGTATTATTTTGGAAAATATCGCGGTTGTGTGTAATTTTTACATTTGCATTTCGAAGCATAAATTTTCCCCTCTAACGTGAACTTTCGCTGCTAAAAAAAAAAACAAAAAAAAAATTGGTTGATGAAAATTTGCTATAGTTATCTAGGATTTTTAATACTATTTGATCTCATTGTGCGAAGATATACGCGAATTGTTCGAAATTCGCACACAGAGATCCGATACGCATGATTGAAGCCGCAAAGGAAACCTAAAATTAGACATACGTACCCCGACGTATATATTTCAAGCGGGTACGCAATTCTCTGAAACAGAGAGCGGCCGGAATTACGTAAGTGGATATTCCAATGGTGATTATGTCAGTCATAGTCGTGTGCAAACAACGTCAATGCACAATCCATCGAAATGGATATCTGAATTCTCGCGAATATATTTCTCAAAAGATGATCCGCGATATACATATATCGGTTGAACGCAAACTCCGTTCTCTATTGACTGGTTCACGAGAAAGACAAGACCGTTAATTCTATTTACGTATTTTAGTGCGGCATGTGAGCCTATTATAAGATGTGATCGCACTAGAAAGTCACGTGGCTTGGGTAAATCGCAGAGTATTTCGTAGACGTGACCGTACGTTCATTTTCCCGAACGATTTTTCGCAAATAGTTATCGTAGATGCAAAAGAGAAATTTAAAAAAATAAAAATAAAAAAATACAGAAGCCAAATAAAATTATTCAGTAAATTGAAAATAAAACCTTCACACCGAAAGGTTGGACATTATTTGTATTTTATTATATATAACGTGTTTACAAACACGTAATTAAATATTTTGTTGCTACGACAAATTAACATGTGAAGAACAGAATCGGGGAGAGGGACGAGGACAATTTTGCGAGGTTGTAAATTCGAAAGTATAGAACGGAGCTGAAGCGTACGGTTTCCACCGATACCTGTGAAATAGCCGGAAGCGCATCGCAAAATGTTGTCGGCGCAATTAAAATGGAAACGAGTACATCCGGCGTAAAACGGGCGGGCGCGCGACTGTGGACTTTACACAGAGCGGCGGCGGCGGCGGCGGATATACGCGTTGTGTCCGGCACAGATTTCGGATGCTGGCACGGTAATGGGATGACTCTCACGTACCGCACGGGCCAACGGTATCCGCGTAAAAATTTATTTCCTCGTCGTCCGGTCGTACATCGTCGAGATATTGAAATCCTGACGTCTAATGTAATAAAAATGCTAGCCCGGCGCGCCGAGCGAGATCGATTGAAAGTGGAAAAAAAAAAAAAAAAAATAGATCGATTTCCGCGTGTGCGCGCCGCGACCGAATGCATTTGGCAAGCTCGCACAAAACTGGCCACATGTAACAAATGAGATGCTTATTGTAAAAAAATTTACAGACTACAGGATTTTTTGAAATTTCGTTGAAAAATATTATCTGCGTTAAATCGTTCAAAAAGCAGAAGACCGCCAGTCGAGCCGGAACGTGTCCACTTGACGCGTCCGGTGAAACTCTCGGCGAGTTTTCCAATTACTTTCGAAATAATCGTGTGTTTGCGCGCAGCGGGGATGACGATTTAATTATTCAGAGAACAGACCGGTGTGTTTGCAGCCGAAATTTCTATAGGACGGCTCGGGAACGACGAGCTCCAGGAGACCGTTTCGAGACGTTTCAGAATTTTGTTCAGCTAAAAAAAAACGAAGATATCCTGCCACGTAATCTTCCATCTTTTCGCGCGCGTGCGCGATTCTTTTCGTTTTTCTCATCGCGTTACAATCGCATTAAAAGGAGCATTACGTCGTGTCTTTGTTCGTTTAACAGACCGGTTTGTGTATCTTGAATTTCCGTTTCCCCGTCGCAATTATCGCGCGACGGTAATTGCGCACGGCTGCCATTTCTTTTTTTTTTTTTTGTATTTTTCTCGGCGATAGACCAAAGGTAACGAGATGAATTTTTATCAGGAATAGATAACGCCCGCACAAAAGATAGAGAGAGAGAGAGAGAGAGGAGAGAAAAAAAGAAAGAGAGAGAGAGAGGGAGAGAGAATGAGCGAGGGAGCGGTATACAAACTCGAACGGTCTCGCTTTGTCTTTAATTCCACTTCGCCTAACGTTTTGTCCGATTCTTCCGTTCGCAGCGGAAAATGGGCATTTATCTCTGGCTCTTGAATGAGAGGGATATACTCTCGGTATACGCGCGACAGGAAACAGATGCTTCCAATTCCGGCGATAGATCCGCGATAGATCCGTGGGGAGGGAATAAAAATGGAAAAAGTCGAATCGCAGAGGGATGCCGTCCCGATGCGTCTCGCTGCGGCTTTTCACTTCGCGCGCACACAATTTCCACGTGTCTTTGCCTCTTTTTTTTCTCTCTCTCTCTCTCTCTCTTCTGTTTCGAACAGGTCATTTCTTTTGGGAGGATCGCGGTCTTTTCGCGGATTGGTTCACCCATTCGAAAAAAAAGAAATTTTCTCGGAAGAAATGCAACAAAATGAATGAGGAAAAACCACGTATCGAAGAACTTCATTTGTACCGTCGGATCGGAGTGGAAATAGATTAGTCGCGAGAGAGGCGAAGAGTCGAAGGGGAGAAGAATGTGTTCCTTTGTGAGAACATCAGAAAACCAGTTCGGAACGAGACCTCTCGCTAGCTTGTCAACGAGCGAGTGTTTTCGATGAACGACACGACTCGGAGTTTCGGAGTTTACGATCCGGTGATATCTAAATAGAGAATTGTAAAAATGCGCGTTGAACACACGCTCGCTCGCGCGCGCGCGACAAACGGAACGAACAAAAAAGAATTGTTACAACATAAAAACAACGTAAATATATTCCATCGATATATTTATTGGTCGCAAAATAAAATAAATGTGTAAATAATTTATTTTCTCCGCGCGAAAATGCGACTCCGTGTGATTTACTATACTCGCACGAGTGGCACGAGAGTCTCGTTTTCTTTCCGAAAAGTTCACACATTTTGCGCGAAAAACGAATTTTGTAATTAAAATCTCCTTCGCGCTCGCAAAAAAGCGAGCGTCGCGACTGAGATTTAATAACAAAAATTAAATTCGCTCAACAAACATGCGCGTTGCATCGCATGCACCTCGCGCCATCGCACGTGTGTGAATCCGTGAATAAATTTTCCACTCGGGTGTTGTTTCCCAACGCGCGTGTACGTACGTGTTGTAATGTAACGATTTTTATTCTTAATTGTCGGTTGTTTTCCGCGTTCGTCGTCGCGATGTCCGACAAAATTTAGCGAGCGAACGAGCTAGCGAGGATTAGCATAACATCGTCCAAGTTGCAATGTAGTTTAACCAGAAGCTGATCGCGCGCGTGCATTGGCTGGCACGTTCGGTTCGCCAGCTGTCTCTCGTTACACACCCAATGCAGTTCGCGCACAGGTCGGTCGCGCGCGCTATATGCATAAGTACACAAGCGCGACATCGCTGAGCAAGGTTGCTTTACCTGAGCAGCGCGCGTTATTACCCTATTGAAAGAGAACATTTGTTTTGTTCGAAAGTGAAACGCGCGCGCAACAAATTTTTTACTTTGTTCTATCAAAAAGTTTCGGAGCGAGTTGGAATCTTTTTCGGATCTTCTCTCGAACTCGCGCGATAAACTCGTTTTATCGATGCGGAGTTCCTTTGGAATTGCATTATTTTTTTTTTTGTTTTTTTTTTTTTTCACGTTACGCGAGCTCACTTTCTTATTCGTGCCGCGGCGGATTAAGCACGTAAAGCGTTTCCCGATGTCGAGCGGAAGATCGATCCGAAAAAGATTCCTTCCGTAACTCTCGGATAGTTTTTTTGCCAATGTACGTCAGGATTTCCTCTCTTGCCGCTTTTATTTTTCCGGATCGGAGACGACGCGGCGAAGGATACGATCGGCGATCTGAAATACGGGCACGTAGAACGCGAAGAATATCGCGGCGGCGAGATACAGTTCACGATACATCTTTGATCTCCGGTCGCGCGGACGAAGCTACGTACGCACGTTTTTCCGCTCGCGCGCGTTTGTGTGTGTGTACGTGCGCGCGCACGTACGGTACAATGATATAAAATAATAAATTGCGACCCGCTGTACCACCACTCTCGATGGTCCCATAACCCATCCGTGGAGAATCGAAGTTCCTTTTGCGCGCAATCGTACGTACGTGAGCGCATTGCACACCGAGATGTCTCTCGAATATCGAGACCTGGAATATTGCCCGGACACGTCGAGACTCGCGGGATCTTTAGTTGTATTACGTCCAAAGAGTTTGTTATTTATGGGAGAATGTGCGTCCTTTATGCGCCACGAAGAAACGGGCAGCGATATCAAAGGAATCGTCGTACAATTCGGCGCCTTGTCGAGTGACGTAAGTTGATTGTGTATTTTATTGTGTATAGTGTAAAAAAAAAAAAAAACAACCAAAATGCGAAGATTGGATCGATTTAATTTAAGAAAGTTATTTTGCAAACTTCGCAGTAATTATCGAGTTGTTAATTAATGTGAGCCAATTAATATAAATTGAAAATTTTAGAAAAAAATTTAGATCTTTTTTGTAAAAACAAATTTACCGCAAAAATTTTGTGCAATTACAAATTTGTTGTGCGGGTAATAGACTTGCAATCATGGGACGTCTGATTACCCAATCAATTATTTTCAATTACTTGCAAAACGTAATTACATCCGATAATCGATGCACGCGCGCACACATCGAGGATATTGAAATTTCGAGCCGCGATATATAGTTTCTCCGCGGAAACTGCTAGGAACAAAATTTGCAGGGCATTTTTGTTTCCCGGCGTGCGCGGGAGAGCTGCAGCTTGTCGGTAAGACAAATTATCATAATACGTATGTCCACGTCGTTTGTGTGTTATATCCGCATATTTACTCGCGTACGCCGCGAGTTCCGCGAGCTCGTAATTTTGGGCGGTTCTCCCCGTGGTTCTAAAACAATGATAGGCGCAACCACACACCATCCGCGTAAGCCGCGGCGCGATATAATTGCAAATAAATAAATAAATAAACATCGCGCAAGCGCGATCGATATATTTTACATGTGTTTTCAAACAATATCACTTTATTTCCGACCCTTCGCTATCTCTCGTACATTCTTCGATTGTGTCGCGTATATCTTTAAAAAGATACGTCGAATGAAAATAGACGCGAGGACCGGATCCGGGAGGAAAGGAAAGCACGCGACCGAGGCATTTTATTCAATATTGAAGAACTTTATCGAAACTTTTTAAAGACGGGGAAGAGATAGAAATTTCATATCCGCGTAATACAGATTCTTTCGACGTTTATTGGAATGCAATAAACGAGAGATACACGCGAGGAGAGATGTGTGCACGGGAGAACTTTTGTAGTCTCGCGCGGGTTTACGGTGGGTTCCGCGTAATATCACTGATTATTGTATGCCGCAGCAGCAGCTGGCAGTTGAGCGCTGACCGAGCGTTCATGCATTGATTCTGTAATATCCGGGCATTAGATAGTAATTCCCACTAGTACAGCAGTGGGACAATTCCCCCGCTGCTGGGCATAGAGATTACAGCGCGTAATAATATACGTGTATCAGAGCGGCTCTTATTTACTCTCGGTGAATTTTTTTTTTTTTGGAATTTTTTCGCGCCATTCCCGAAAATGATATCAACCTCGACAAATAGAGAGAGAGAGAGAGAGAGAGAGAGAGAGAGAGAGAGACAGGAGTGGAAAAACATGTAACTTTACTTTAGTCACGTGTCTTTAAAAACGTGACTAAAGTAAAGTCACGTGATAAGTAAAACGCCGCGCAGAAAATTCCAACTGAGAGAAACGAGATACAAAAAGTATCCCCCTTTTTTTTGTGAGAGGAACACTTCCGAGACAACGCGATTAAAGTCAGTTATCTCGCAGGAATAATTTTCTAAAACAGTTACGGGCTTTTTCTCTCTCTCTCTCTCTCTCTGACTTTTTCACGTTAATTGAGCGTCTCGAGCTTAATTACTTCGAATCGATTTTTTTCCACGGTTGACTCTCTACATTTTTCTCGATTTGAAATTAAAAGTCGAATTATTATATAATTTATGTATCGTAATATGATTCTTATCTAATTCGTGCGTTTCTGTCTTTTTGTTTTTTTTTTACTCGGTTGCGAAACATTTTTTACGTACGCTATGGGCACATGCGTGGATGATATTGTGTTATCGGGCTTGTAGTCGCACTCTCTCGTGGCAGCTGTCGTGGGCGGCTACGATATCCGCGACCAGTCGAACAGACTTTACGTCTGTCGGTGGTGAACCGGTACCGATACGAAATTAAACGCGTTTCACAAACTATTCCCGCTATTTGTTACGTTCGATGATTATGTTAGCGATGAGAATTTTTCGAACAACGAGACAATTCGAACACGAAAACGCGATCACGCGTTTTTTCTCGCTGAAAATCCAACGATATTCAGCTTTACATTTTGTCAATAATTTCTCCCCCCCAAAAAAAAAAACAAAAAAGAATTTATTTTGTGCAAAGCAACAAAAAAAAAACAGGTTTCGATCACAATTTAGTTTCGTTTATCGGTGGCAATAAAAATATATTCGTGTCGCAAACCGCAACTTTGGGAGATTTTGTTTCCGATTGATCCGACGTGTCATTCGATCTTTTCAAACTGCGTCAACAAGTCAAAACGTAAATTACGAGCGGACACGACGTCGCGTCCGCTGGTGGCGTTGGATAGTTTCGTGACGTTTCATACTTGTTTGGGATTAAGCCGAGGATTTCTTGCTTGTATGTTGCAGCTGTCGGGACTGGTGGTGGGTGGTATCGGTATCTGGACGGTGGTGGCGAAGCACAGCTACATATCGCTCATGTCCACCTCGACGTATCCCACTTTAGCCTACGCCCTTATCGTCGCAGGTGTGCTGGCTGTCATCGGTAGCTGGATCGGATGTGGCGGCGTAACTTCTGAAAATCGATGCGTCCTCCTTGTGGTAAGTCGTACATCACGCAAGATCTTGTGACAGCGGAAATCATCCCTTTTCGCAGACAAGACACACTTATGAGTACTAGAGCGTTGATCTAGTCGGTGGATCGCAAGTCATTAATTTCAATTGTTTGATTTAGCAAATCTGTTGTGTGTGTTATATGTGTATTATATTCTATATTGTATTCTATATTATATACATTCGCATTAATCATAGTTCACGAGCAGTCTCGTGTGAGGAAGCTGCTTCCTAGAAATCGATGTCACACGACAGAGAGTTTGATGTCAAGTGTGCAATCGGATCGATCCGCGGTAATAATCCCGTTTCTCAAACATCCCCCGGTCAACTCTCTCGCAAAGATCTCAGACGACAAATGATATTAAATAAAATATCACGCGTACAATTTGCTCCGATTCTGCTCCTTGCTCTTTAGACGGACGGTTTGTTCTCGCGATCAGAAGAGCATCAAGCGGTTCTTCTTATCAAAGAGAAAATTTATTTATCGGACGCAATATCGTTCGATTAATTAATTCTCTCGGTTTGCGAGAGACCAGATGCGCCACACGGAAATGTCTACTTAGGAGGAGAAGACACCGCGTACATACGTCGGAGACGAAGACACGCGCTATCGCTCTTGAAAAACGCCTTTATCTCGAAAGAGGATACCAGATGTGCTTTTAAGCGCGCGCGATCGTTTTACGATATGTTGCGGATTCGCGATCTTGTCGCGAACACCAATCTCACTTAGTTATCGAGAAGCATCCTCGTAACCATTTTCCCGCGATAAGCGGAAAACACGGCCGTTTGTCGGTTGTTGTTGCGAACAGAGATAAAACGCACACAACATTTTTTTACCGGAAGCTTTCGATTTACAACAAAATTACACACGCGGCGGTGATGAAAATTTTTTTTTTCTACATTAATATTCGTTCGAAAGTAAAATCCACGTTTTTTCGAACGAAAAAGACATTTGATTACGCGCGTGTGTTTTTTTGTTTACTTTTACGCGCAAGAAATCGTTTTCGATTGCACTCCGCAATTCCACCGTACACAGACCGTGTAAAGTCGCGGAGTTTCTGGAGTAGAACGGAGTAGATATCAGAGACCAAGGAGTAGATACGAAGTCTGTAGATTAGGGTGCAGATAGAGAGAGAGAGAGAGAGAGAATACAGTATCACTTAAAGCAAGTTGGCCACACAGAGAGAAGCTTGTGCACGCATACAATATGGCGGAAATTATTTCTCTGTCGTAGTTAGGTACGTTAAAGTTAATTAAACAAAGTTTATACAACACACACATATACACTCCCTCTAATGGCCGGTCTCGCACACAAACGCCAACTCGTAACGCTTTAATTGCAGTTTAACTATTTCCTTTTTAAATTGCCATTAACGAGAATAGTTGATCGTAAAAACTATTGTTGGCAAATCACTAGCCTCGTTATTCTACTTTTCGTATCGTTCCCTTTTGAAGTCTTCGTCTCGCGCGTTCAATCAATGATACATCGTCATCTTTTCATCCCGTTTAACAATCGCTTGTCAATGTTGAATATCTTTTCTGAGGTTTCTTCAAAAGAATTATTTACAACGTTGTTAATATCCTTCTTTGCGAGTTTCGAGGAGAGAAGAACTTCGGTTCAAAGTAGCTCGAGCATGCCGCTCCGGAGTCGCGGAGCCTCTCTTCACCCACGGGCTCGAACATTCCTTTGACTTAGCCCGAGCGCGCGGGGCTTCAACATTATTGCTCGGGGCGAAGCGGAGTCTTTGTTGGAAGCCAGTTTGTTACGTGACTGGCGAGGAAAAAAAAAAAGTCCGATAGGAGGGTTATGCGAGTAAATTAAAAACTGTTGCTCTCAAAGTGAACTAATCCTCGGACGCGTCGGGAAAAAAAATAAGTCGTCCTTATTAGCACGCGCGTACGTAACAACAAGTAACGATCGTTTGTTCTGATGCGCATGCGAGCAAGCGCGCGCGCGCGCGACGATAATTTATTTTAATTAATTGACCGCGTGTCATTTTCTTTTTTTATTTTCGTTAGACCGTTATGTAAATTTAACAACAACAAAATTTAACACTCACGTATTTGTTAAACGTCATTTTTCCGCGACAACGCGCGCCTCTATTTCCGACCTATCGCGCGCCCGATCACATAATTTCGTATTTCCGCAAACTCACTTCACGCTCACCGAGCGCGCGCGGAACCGCTAAAAATACTTCGACCTTCGACAACGACGACGACGACGACGACGACGACGTCGTGCAGGAAGTCCTCTCTCTCTCTCTCTCCCTTCACTCTCGGAATATAAATGAAAAATCGATAACCCCGCGGCCGATTACAATGAACCGTAATATCGATACGGGGATAATTCACCGCGCGCTGGCGACTCTTCTCTCTTTCTCTCTTCCTTTGTTCCTCTTTTCTGTCGCTAAAAGTTACTGTATTAACAATGCCCGGCCTCCTCCTTTGAACTTTCAGGTATAAGGGGAGTTGAGACTCGCCTTTGACCTTACCCGCAGTCTGCCACCTCCGACATTATCGCTCGACGAAGTCTTTTCCTTCAACGTTGTGCTCGCGGCCACACAGCGCTCGCCCTCGCAATCAACCTATAAAGTTCGCGCTCTTGAAAAGTAACACGCGAGTAAACATCGCTGTGCGATTCCAATCCGCCCGCTAACTCACAATCCGGGGACGGAAATATGTACGTCGCGTCCCGGGAACGACAACGAGCGGTGTTGCGCGATAAGTCCGATGTTTTTGCGCGAATTATCTAATTTAATATGTGGCGTTTCGCGCGTGTCTCCGAGGAATACGCGATGTGTGTCACGTGCGTGTACGCGCGCGCGCGCGCGCGCACACACGTGCACACCTTCGCGCGCGATCGAGTTTGACAAATTGCGCGCATTCACGCGTCGACCCGCGATATTATTTTGCGTTCCCACGGGGCAAACTTTCTCCCGGAGCGTCGTCGTTACTTTTCTCCGGAGCTAATGATGATTTACAGTTCGCTTTATTTATCTCCACTCGTCGAGAAATGCTGCTCGGAGAGAGATTCTGTGTCTTTTAGATTTTTGCTCAAAAAAGAGAGAGAGAGAGAGACACAGTTTTTCACCATTTTTTTACGCGTGTATTTCTCGAGAAACATCTGCGGAACGCACTTTATACTCGCGGAGAAGTTACAAATTAGCTATTCACAATATCGCTTTTATCTATACGTTTAGCGGTCCTTCCTCTACATCTCCTCTCGTTCACATTCCCCCTTTCAGAAGAGGACACCCTTCGCTGAGTAATAAATCGACCTTAATCGAGAGAGTTAGCGCGCGCGCCGGTCGTAAGTGGTTGGTAGCTCGCGCTTTCTCGCTATATCTCCAACGACACCGACTGGATTATCTTTAATCCTCTCTAAATGATAGTTAAACACCAGTAACGAGCTTAGCCGATCGTTACCTAACCGCGGTATTCTCTGCCACGTGGTTCCTCCGGAAATTAGTCATCTCGCTTCTCTGTCTCTTTCTCTCTTTCTCTCTCGCTTCACTTCCATTTCAAGTTTCCAAAGAAAATTATCAAACGCCATCAAGTCTTGTTTGTTGTTATCTCCGTGTTTTGTACAGGCGTCTCTACCGCAAAAGCTCTCGACGATCGTGGCGGACAGTAAGTGTCTTCTCCCGTCCGATCGCGTGTGCAATTTTTTTTCTCGCCGCAGTCCCGAGAGCGTTAATGTCATTAAAAGCCAGCAGAAACTTCAACCGAGTGTCTAATTGATGCAATCGAATTATCTTTCATCCAATCAAGCCGACCAGTTGAAGTTCTTTCACGCCCGCCTTTACCGACCTGATAAGACGTGCACAACACAATGGACGTGTACAACGTCACGCGCGCGATGATCTCAATTGCGTAAGTGCTCTCGTCGAGGCGCAAAAACAAATTTATTTTCTTCACGTCCTTTTGTTGCTCGGACACGGAGATTTAAACCTCCTCGAACTCTCCCTCGTTCGTTGACCGACGATATTTTTCACTCGGCAATCGGTTGTGTTTTGTAATTTATATAAATCAAGTGTTCAATCTCCATTTGCGAAATTATCGAAAGAAAGAGATTAATCGTATTTCTCGTGTACGATCGAGATATCGGAGCAAAAAAAAAATTCTTTTTTTTTTGATCATTTAATCCTCTCTTCCCCGAGATCGACGCGTAAGAGCTTTCAACTCAAGCGAGTCATCCATTCACATAAAAATGAGGGTTAAATCGGCCGTAATAACCACCGCTAATCACCAGATAATTCCCACTTAACCCATACCTCCGTTCGAATCATTAGTTCAGTCCTAATTGCGCGACTTTTTCAAAGCCACCTGTGCCGGGGCTACATCTTTTTAATCGTCTCTTTCCGAACATTATTGCAACCACGATCCTCTTATTGTTTTTTGCTGTCGTTGTCGATCAGCTATTTCGTGCTCTCGCCGACGTGATAAATCGTCCGAACGATCTTCTCTCGTCGTCTCTCCGTGGCGCGAAAGTTAAATTGCACCAAAAAAAAAACTCCGCTACTAATCGCTCGCCGCGATTCTCGAATCACGACTCCGTTCGTGAACTGTGTCTCGATCTCTAATTGCGTAAAATTCGTTCGCGCGTCATTTCGCGCGCGGATCCGCCGCGCGTTTACATCGAACGTCGTCGCACAGCGTACGGGAAAAAAATGTTGAACGGAAGTGTATTACACAACAAGCGACGTAAAAATAGATGCGTCGCGTTGTATTTCTGCGCGTGTCGCTCTTAAAATAAACGACCGTGTAAGTTCACGACATGTAATTTAATTCGAGGCATAAAGCAGAGCTTTACGACAGATTTGAAGCACTTTGCGCGGTATTAGCTGTTATTGTTTCATTTTTGTGTCCTTCTCTCTCTCGTCTCGGATTACATAAGAAAAGCAATAAAACGCTTATTTTTTCTTTTTTTTTTTTTTTCAAGGAAGATCCTTTTCTTTTGCTTCCGCACAAAAATTGCTGTTATTTCGCGTCTTCCCATCACGATGCGAAGATCCAGTTAAACCTTGTCTCGTGTTCCGCAATTGTTTTTTTATTTTAACTTTTTTATTTAAACTTTCGAAATTTTTTCATCTGCGCGCGCAAAACATAAAGTACCGTTTGCATGGCGTGTCAGAGAAGTAGACAAAAAAAAAAAAATCGTTTTGTGTTTCCGTGGCGCTCGACAAGTTTTTGGGAATACGAGAAAAAAAAAAAAAAGAATCGCGCTCGTCCGCAATGACGATCAAGAATTGTTGTCACAGTTTCATTGCATTCACGGTGAGCATCCACGCGTCGCGAAAACGAACAATATCCGTTCCGTGTAATTGTAGTCGACTATAGAGTAGTCATAATTGTTCTGCGAAAAATTGGTGCAGTCTGCCATTTTCCGCGCGCGCGCGCTACAATGAAAGATTAAACGATTTCGCTGCGCTTTTAATGTTATTTCTCTCTTCCGGATGGAGAAAGAGAGAGAGAGAGAGAGAAAGAGAGAAGTTTCTCCTATTTTCGTATCTCTGTTCTCCTAAAACTCCTATGTCTTTCATTCAACATTGTTCTATTGTCTCGGGCTTCCGGGGAAGTTTTATTCCGTTTATTTGGATACTTCGCGCGCGAAGTTGCTAATCTTTTTCCCCCGGTTGTGTTTCCGACTCGCGGGCTACTACGTACAGTTTTCGAATTGCGTGATTGCTGCGAGATAACAGAGCGTCTATTTTAGACGATCTTGCTTCGCGAGATAAAACAAAACAAGTTGGTCATTTTCTCGGGTGGATTTTGAGGAAAAGTTTGAGAAAAAGCGGTCGACGAAACTCTCTGTTAACTGCGCGCGTTAATTTAATCGCGACTATCTCAATCGTCTTCGACAATGCGATGCGTTTGATCTATTGTCCGCCCTGTTCACCATCAGCTTTCTCTCACCAATTCCGAACTGTCGATTGCCATTCCTTCCCGTCGTGTCCCATCCGCGCTCGTGCCAGCTTCTGCCATAACACGTATATATACATATATTATATATATATATATGTATATACAACATATTCCGGACGATTTATTGACTTAGATACTAATATGTACGTGGCACTTAGGTAATACATGCAGGTACAACGTCGCAGTCTCTCTCTCTCTCGACGCGCTCCCGACTCACTCGATTCCGAGTGACGGGGAAGGAAGCGGAAGCGATCTCTGTGTTTCATCTCCGTCCCGCTCCTCCCTTCTCTCTCTCCCTCCAATAAAATGGATTGAAACGGATACCGACCATGAAGATGGAAACCAACGAAGAACATCCATGTTGCGTCGCGCGGGTACGCGCGCGCTTGTCGAGCGCGCTCTAATATATTATGAATTATACGATATTGCGTCAGGAGACTAAGCGCGCGTTTCATCCCCACGTCATCCTGATTATGCCACGGAAACCCGATCGATCATCGCGTATCGCCTTATACGACCGCTCTAATTTCGCGCGCACACACGCGGCTCGAACGTGTTGATCCACTTGGAAAATTTTGATTCCGACGAAACATTTGATCTTTAAAGATTTTTACAGATTTTCGCACAAGACACATCGGTAAAAAAAAAAAAAACACAGATCCGAACGTCTGCTTTAAAAACCACGCGCTCTTTAATTCCGCGCGCGAAATATATTATTTTTCACACACATATTTATCGCGTCCGCGGATAAAATCCCTCCCCATCCGTTCTCTTGAAATGTTTTAAAAATCATGAATTTTCACTCTCATCAATCTTCCCGTTTATGCAACACTTAGCTTCGTCTTCGCCGTCGGTCGCGTATTAGATCGGAATATCAAGTGCTTACACGCGATAGAACGTCGTGATTCACTCGCGATACAGCTTAATTCTCGACGTTGGGAATCGAGCACAAATTAGCTGTCGATACTCCTTTTCTCTCTTCATATTCTCTCTTCGCTGCGTATATATCCGCGCGAGTAATGTTTCATCGCGCGTATTACGTTCTACGTTCTAACTGTCGACATGCTCGTTCGACAAGTTGACTGAGTTTCGACCGCGAAGCCGAAGAGCTGTGTCACGTTACGGAATGGAATTAATAATCATATGGAATTATTAAATAAGAAAACTTTCTTTTCCACATCCTCTGTCTCTCTCCCTCTCTCTCTCTCTCTCTCTCTTCCTCTTTCTCTCGCGTAATATACACGCGCTCTTACGAGCTGGCTCAAGTACGCGGGAGCGATAGTTAGTCATCGCGTTTGAATATTCATAGAAAGAAAAGATTGTCGGAAGGGCGCGAATCCCTGCGAGAGAGTCTCGCATATTTCTCTGGGGTCGGGTTTATATTCATGAAAAGTCGGAAAAAGTGAGCGCTTCAGTGAGCATCGCACAATTTTAATACATCGCGCGCTTTATACACCGGGACGAGGAGCGATGTGAAATCTTGGCACATCCCGGTGGCGCGGCTTCGTCTCGCAATTCGTATTGCAAATTATGCGCGGTATTAACATCGTTCGCATTGCGGAATTTGTGTTATTTTTGTATTAGCATTTCAGACAAAAAGAAACACGCGAGANAGAGAGAGAGAGAGAGAGAGAGAGAGAGAGAGAGAGAGAGAGAGAGAGAGAGAGAGAGAGGACCAATCTCGCGCGACATCATTATGTGCGTTTCACGATGCGACAGATATCTATTTGTAGGATCACATGAATCGCATACGCGGCATTTTATAGCGTTTGATAATAACGCGCGTGTTACTTCAGCTGTCCCGTTCTCGCGATTCTACTTCTTTCCATTGCGATTTTATTTTTACTTGCGCAACGACCGGAATCTCGCATTAACAAACACCTGTAACGTATTCGAATCGACGATTTTTTATGTATATAACCCGTACGAGTTTTTTTTCTTTCTAGAAAAATCTGATGGGGGGAACTGACAGATTTCATCCCCCGAGAGCTTTTATTATCGCGTTTTATAACCGGGGGGAGGGGGAGGGAAGAGCGGGCGCCCGAGACACGTTAAAAATCGTTTCTTCATACTTCATCATCTCGAAGAAAATTAATTTTTTGGACACAGCAGCAAAGTGTAGTAGTTGCGGATAAGCTGGTTTTTATTAAAAGCTTGTTCCGCGATGAAGCTGCGTTTAACTCCGTTAAGCTCAGCTCTCTATGCGTTGTACTGACTAAGAGAATTTATATTTTTGCTTTGTTCCACATGTCTTCTCTCTTTTGTCCAACATAGTACATCTTCGTGGTAATGGCGGTGCTCGTTCTGGAGGCCGGGGTCGGTGCGCTGGCGCGTCTCTACGAGGAGCAAGTTGGTCCCGAACTGAAAATGAATTTGAATCGCACCTTCCTCGAGAACTACTCGGTGCGATCCCGGGAAACCGCGGCCATCGACCAGATGCAAAAAGAAGTGAGTACACCCGAGCTTTCAGGAAGAATTTCGTACCCATTTCTCAAACCGGGCTGTGGCATCCCCTCCCCCCCCGCCGTTTTGTGCTTCAACCAGAGAAGCGCCATCCGGCGTTATCGAACAATTGCGATCAAAATAAAGTAGAACGCCGCGTTTCGATATCGCTCCCTTTCCCTTCCTTCTCTTTCTCTCAATTTCTTTTCACTCACTCTCTCTCTCTATTCCTGATATCAGTTTTCGTTCCTCGTCGTCATTTTTGTTCTCTGACCTGTTATATATTCGTCCTGGCGGACTTGCAAGTAGCACTTGCGCGCGGAGCTTCGATAGTGCGCTTCGCGTTTCCACCAGAAAATACGCAATATGTGACGCTAACGTCGAGTGTTTGGATGAAAGCGTTTCGTATGGCTTGTTGTCAATACGGGGAATACGATATCGTTGTCGGGGAAAAAAAAAAAAGGACGAACCGAAGAACGTTCCTCCAATCATATGTCGGTCCGCGCGCGAATGACCTTCGAAAACATTTCGCCGTCGTTTCACGTGGTTCAAGTTGGAATAATTTATTTTCCCCTTTCTCGCGCATAAAGTTAGAGATGATGATTTCTCGACGAGAGTCTGTATTTCATATTTTCGTTCACGTTTCCTTTGTTAGAAGCGACGTTAATTCACGACGACGCGCAACGGCCGAAATGATACAGAGCGGTTGCTTTTGTGCTTCGCGATATCACGGCGCGGCGCGGTAATACTTTTACTTACGTTCTTGCCGACGATGGCACTCTCTCTCCCTACGCGAACCTTACAGTAGTAAATCATCGTTATCACATCGCGGAAACAGTTTCCCGCCCACTCCGCTATAAATCGATTAGAGAGAGCCGCGGTGAATTCGCTACGAAAAACTTGGCTCGGAGGAAGTGTCTTCGTCTTTCGCGCACACGCGCTTGATCTTTCGAATTGTTCGGTAAAACGTGTCAAAATGTATAGTTTTCGAAAAATTATTATGATCGACGATTTAATTAATCCGAGTGTGGTGTTGGCGCGCGTGTGTGTGTTTCATACGCACGTGCAGTCGCTAATTTTGAGAGGGTTCGCGTGTCGCGAGGGAAATTAACCCGTTTCGGATCTACTTTACGTGTCGAAATGCAACATTTTGATTCGAATTTCGAGCTTGCTTGCAAGTAATGCGATTTACGACGCCGATAATGGCCCCGACGACTAAGTCGCTTTCCCTTCGGCACTATATTGGCCTGATAAATCGAGTGCCTCCCGCAATTTTTGTCCTGATCCCATTCGGTCTCGTCCGGGGATTTTCGTTTTCTATTTTCTTCACGCCACACAACGGCGGGAGGGAGGGAGGGAGGGATATTTCGCGTTGGATAAAACCCAACGCGCGTATGTCGCGAAATTGGCGAAACCGTCGGACACAAGCGGGAAATTCAGAATCCGCATTTTATTTATACACAAGGGATCTACGTGTACAAGCATTTCATTTCGTTCGGGAAATCGGGTTTTACCGCAACACAACGCTCGTCGGGAATTTTTAAGGCGACGCTCCGCGAGCGGAAATAAATGTCTGGCGCGCTTCGGTATGTGCCAATGTGTGAATTTTCAGTGCTATTCGAGGGTCTATTGATACGCCTTTCGTATGTGTGTGCGTGCGAATTCTTTTTTATCACAGATTTATATTTTTATCGCTTTATTTCGGTTTATTTGCTTCTCATTGTTTTTTTTTTTTATATTTTTTTTCTAAATTTAGATATCTTTTCACGCGTCGAGAATAAAATAAATAAAGATACCGAACAATTTTTCGTTTTGCAAAAGGCGTATTGTTATATCATTAAATAGAAAGGTCCGCTTTTTTTTCACATCTCGATGTGCGTATCTTTTTTATACGCGTTTTATTACGCAACAATTTTTACACGTACACAGCAGCTCAAAGATTGCATCCGATTGTGCGGGCGTAAATATGTGCGCGTGTCCATACGCGCGCACATACTTTATGCTTCTACTTTCCGAAGAATTTATGCGGACTCTTTGATCCTCCGCTCTCTTTTTTAACGCTCTCAAAAGAAACGCTACCGCCATTCGTTTGGAGTATTCCGCGCTGCAACACCACGTACGAATGCGCGAAACGCCTCTGATGATGGCAGGTGTGCATTTCAAAGGCTTTGGAACTGTCCGAAAACATCAGCAATTATGAAAAAAAAAAAAGATTCTTGTTGTGAAAGAAAAAAAATGGTGCTTTGCAGTAGATTTTCGTGTAATTAAAATTGACCGCGCGCGAGAGAGCGAGTGGACGACGAGAGGGAGGGAACGACGTAGTTAAATAAAAAAAAATATTCGTGAACAACGCGCGCACTCTCTCTCAAACGGGTAAATTATGCGAACTCGCGGGAAGGATCTGGTGCGACGCACCGAAACGAAATCGTTGACCTGCATGTGTAAAGGACCTCGCGAGAAGTGTTTATCGCGACTAATGGTTCCGGTGCGCGATGAATCCCGCGAGATTACGTGCCCGCATTAAAGTTACCATTTAACTTGCTGCCGCCGCCGGAACACGTTTCTCACCTCCATTAATCTGCCCTCTCTCTCTCTCTCCGTGCTGCTTCTCTCTCCTCCTCAAACCCTTCTCTATATATCTCTCTCCTATCCTCTCAATGACCCTGCGACGTCTCGGCGTATAACACGTTCCGCTATCGTTATTATCGTACGTCGGCTATTATCGTTGTTATCGTTGCTATATCATCTCGTCCCCCTTTTTGCCTTATCCGTACATATACTTTATATACTTTGTGGAACGAAACTACAAAATGAGGAAAACGGGCGCGCTTGTCTCCTTTCGCTAACGGCACGTTAATGCAGTTTAAAAGCCATTACTCCTTTCTTTGGAACAAATTTTTTTACAAGAAATATATACACGTGTAAATAAAATTATTTATCAACACCGTCGGGGAGAGCCGAGATAAGAGACACGATACCAATTTGTTTCCGTAATGTAAACTATCAAAATACTCTTGTAGATTTTTTTTTTTTTTTTTTTTTTTTTTTTTTTTTTTTTTTTTTTTGAATTTTAGATGAGAAACTTTTTGCACGGGGATGAGCGGAATAATTCTATAAAGTTTTCGATTAAAAGTGTCAATGTAAAATTGTGAAAAAAATTGTCGATTGGTTTTTTTCAAATTAATGAAAATTTCTCAAATGTCAATGGAAAAGATTAAATTTACGTAAGCAACGCGTGTGCGGGAGGGCGTGTGATTTGACGTTTTCGTTTCTCTTGAACTTCGAGCGAATGTTTAACGCGGAAAACGTGTTATTGTCGCAATATTTGCAGTTTAAATGCTGCGGCGCCTTGAGATTCGAGGACTGGCAAGTGAGCGAGTGGCATAAGGACGAGGAGGTTCTCAAGAACGGCAGCGTCGTGCCTGACAGCTGCTGTAAGACGCCCACGTTTCTTTGCGGGAGGAGGGATCATCCCTCCAATATTCAGTACACGGTGCGTATATCTAACGAGATTTTTCATCTTTTTCTTTGATTATCAGACGATCTACATATTGTTTCGAAATATTCTCTAGTTTTTTTTTTTTTAATAAGAAAGACAGGGACAAAATAAGAATCTCTCTCTTAACTTAAATAAGGTTTTGAACGTAATAAAAATACACAAATATTATCTCGCATTTAAATAAATGTCAATTGTTTGTTCTCTCTTGTCAGGGTTGCATTTACAAGTTCCTGGAGACGACAAAGGACCATCTCATAATACTGGGCGCCGTCGGGCTCGGTTTGTCGGTCCTCGAGCTCTTCGGTATCGTCCTTGGCTCTTGCCTTTACATAAAGCTCAGACACGATTTCGATGACTGAGAATTGCTTCAATGCCCCGAGGGCAACAACAACGGCCAGTCGTGGTGCAGATACATGCAGAACAATCCGGGAACCGTTTGATTGTCGGAGTCGGTACGGGAGGATATGCGATTATAAATTGCGCGCGAGTTCGTTCGGACGAAAACGGATCCTAAGCGCGGATGATCCTCACGTTTGCAACTTTCTTCCTCCCGTACCCACGAAAATCTATTGTTAACAAAGTGAAAACGAAGACGTCTCGAAAAGGACACGATGAACATTTGTTGTCTTTGTCGAACATGTCGTGCCACTCTACTCGCAGCGATCGAGCTGAAAAATAGACAATCAGAAAAGAAGGAAGAGTAAGGTAAAAAAATTTACGCATAAGATTCTCAACGTTTTTGTGATTTGACGGAAAATTTCTGTGCGTCGAAGTGAGTGTGAAGTTCGCGCGCATTGTCGACAGCGTGAAAAAAAAAAAAAATTAAATTCCCTTTAAAAGACGGGCGATGTTGCGAAATACAAAGAGAAGCGGAAATGAGCTTTTTCTTTATTTCGTAATGCCATTTCTCTCGTACAATTTCGAAATTTCTATAAATCCCTGTGGCAACAAGTTTAAATTTGACTTCGTGCCATCGGAGTAAGGAGAAGAAAGAAAGAGAAATTACACACATTAAATTGTAGTTTTAATAAAGAAGCCTATATACTATATATAGACATATTTGCGATACACTGGACCAGTTAAAAATTATCAAGAATAATTGTGTATCTACGATCGTTTTCAATCAGCTTCTTACGACTAGCCCGACTACAGTTTTCGCTGTCAATGACGTCTAAATATTTTCTGTGGTATTTTCTCCCGGATAAAAAAAAACAAAAAAAAAAAAAAACAAAAAAAAACAATTTGAGGCAATATGTATAACACGTGACAACACGTCGTCGTCAGCCGTGACGTTAAATAATACATATAAGTGTGCACCAGACACCTCTCACTTCAGCCAAACGTAACATACACAACGCATACATGTACGGTCGATTGCATAAATGTGACCGAAGACAAGGTGATGCCAATAATAATTTAAATAATGAACGATATTGTTTGAAAGGCATTACATTTTCTGATAATTTTACGTGTTCTGAGGCATTTGTTGTTGTTGACCGCGCATGTACGTGTGTGTGTGCATTTTGTAGCCACGGCAAAATCTCGCGCCGACTTCTCTCAATACTGCCATTGAAAACTTGCACAATGTTTTAATCACGAGTACAAGTATAGAAGGTAGCGCCGTGAGAGATGATTTTTTTTTTTTTTTTTTAATTATACTCAAGATTACAGAAACAATTACAGGTGCAACAGAATCCAAAGAAGTTGAACGCATTTCGGAATTTGCACGTATTTAACATCGATGTTTGTTTGATTGCACGAATTACACTTGGATTTTCACGTGAGACATTGAGAAACTCGTCGCATTTGTGTTGTTTAAAAAAAAAAAAAAAATGGCAGCGTCTTATCGGTCGCTATCTCCGAACAGAAGTGCGACTACCTTCTATATTTAGGTACAGGTAAACTCTCGCTAAAGGTTTCACCGTTGGAACTGACATTTTGCGCTATTGGTTCATTTCTCTTTCGTACCTACTACAGGTCGGTCGTAATCTTCTGCCGTGCTCTGCGTATGCACGACCGCCAACGAGCACGTACGATGAAATATCGGCACGTTAAAAAAAAAAAAAAATACATATGAATCTACAGTGAGAAGAATTTTAAACCAATAGCGAGAGAGAGTTTGCACGATTTTAAACTACCAATTGTAAGTATTTACTAGCGTAGTAAAAGCCATGACGAAACTATTAAACTTTTGCGTTTTAAGGAGGAGCACGTGTGAGTTTTTCTCGCACTTAAAAAAAAAAAAAAAAAAAAAAGAAAAAAACAATGATCTGGTCGGTCGAATATTGTCAATTTTTCTGCGATCAAGTCGCGTCATCGATTCTACGTCTGTTGCATTTATTCTTGCGTATTTTGCAACGAATCGATAATAATAGAAAAAAATTGAAAAATTATCCGATGTAAACTCGATGAGTCGATTTGTATCGGACGTTAAAAATAAAAAAAAGAAAGAAACAAGATTTAAAATCGACTTAATCGACATCAGATAGAACTGTAAACACAGTGCCTTGATGATAATATTAAGCTGAGAAATATTTTAGAATAACGCGTAAAAAAAAAAAAAAACAAACAAACAAACAAACAAAAAGGCTATGTCTCGGCAAAATAAATTGTTACGGAATATGAATCAGCGAAGGGAAAGAAAGAGAGAGAGAGGGAGAGAAAGAGAGAGAGACTTTAGCGTGTAATAAATTTCACACAATTTTTCACAAACGTGTGTGTATATATATATATACATATATATATATAAATATATATATATCCGTTTTGCTTCGCAAATCAGTACAAGTCTTTGCACATAATTTATAACAAAACTGCGCTTTCTTTCCCCGTAAAGCGTTCGATAATATCGCGACTCGCAAAAAAGATTTCTGCCGCTCTGTGAATCGCGTGACGATATTCTCGACGATATCCCGTTTACAAATTTTGATAAGCAATTTATTTTAGCCGATTGAGCTTGGCAATTAAATCCTTGAAAAATTGGGGATTACATAAACTAAACTACTTGCGAAAGAGAGAAAAAGAAAGAGAGAGAGAGCGAGAGAGACTGAGTGAGTGAGTGAGTGAGAGAGAAAGCCCAAAACATATTTTACTACTGTAATCGTTATATCACGTGTTATTTTAATCTGAATATTATTGTCCTCTTTGCTGTGTGTTATTTATATGTATACACGTATATTATCGACTAGCGAGTAGTGATGAACTTTATACATAATGTACATATCAAACGCTATTCTGTTACAAATAAATGTTTAAATCGTACTTCTTCTTCGAGGCGTGATGGGTAGGTTACTCGTTCTCTTCCACACATCTGGGATCGAGTCAGCGTCGCGTTTAAAAAAAAGTAAGTACTTCCTAAACTGTTCTTGTTCATTCTGTTACGTTACGAAGTTCGGTCTCGCGCGGATGAAGTTCGTATCGCGCGATCGCGCAAAAGACTCCTGTCATCTGGGAGACTCAACGTTGTTCGCGTAATTGTCCATCGATTCGAGATGCGTCAGCAGCATGTTGTCCCCCGTTCCGAGAGTGACGAACAACCAAGCAAAAACCGCGAGTATGTCTTTTGACATCGTTATCCTTTGCCAGGTCTGTAAATTTTCCAACACAGCGTTCTCCGTTGTGGTCTGAAAATTTCACGCGTTAAATCGAGATAAATTTTCGTTTATATCCTTGGCGCCCGTCGAATCTTGCGAATATTCTCTTACGTTCGACCGCATTGTATCGTTGCCGCAGTGGTAGAGCGAGAGAAGCAATCGATCGTCAGTCTTCGCCGTTGCCTGATGAAGACCGAACGTTATCAAATAGAGCGGAATGGTGATCGCGGTTTTCGCATAGTCCGTGTAAATCTCACGCAAATGTTCCGCGTCGAGTCGCGCCAGATCGAATCTAAAACCGTAAATATTTTTTGAATAATAACACACACGTATCAGATCTTGTTCTGTGATTTTTTTTTCAAGGTTGAGAACGTACTTGTCGAACACGGAGATGACGCAGAGAGCGATTAGAAAGGAAAACGTATTTGTGTACACTTCGGAGAAAACCGAATAATCTAGCACGAACTTCATCGAGGTGTTGAAGAATACGTGAATCTGCAACGAGAGATCTTGGAGATGACACATTCCCCCCACATTCGTTCGAATCGATGTGATATCGCGCGATTCTTATCTCCGCGCGCTAATTAAACAACAATATTGCGTTAACAGTTGAGAGAAGAAGAATTTACCATAACGAGATGCAAAAGCGCCATTCCGCCCAAAAGACCCTGATAAACGAGTCCCGTGCACTTCCAAAAATTTTGCATCGTAATGGCCACTTTTATGAGCACACGCGGTTGAGTCGCCGCGAGATCCTCGCAGCAGCCTTTCTTATCCGTTATTCCGCCTTCTGTTACGTGCGCCGCCGTATCGCTTCTCAAAGCACGTCTCGATCCGCCAATTTTCACGGCGCTAAAACCACTCCTGCCTTGAATATAAATCCTGTCAGAAGTCAATTCCGGAAGCGGGACCGGCTTTTCGTATCTCGTGAGTGCATTTTCTTGAGTTTTTTTCAAAATCTCCGTAATAGGCATCTCGTCGTCGTCCGCTTGTGTGAAAAAAAAAAAAAAAATTTATACAAATTTATACGAAATTTTTCATCAAGTTGCTTTACGATCTTATAAAATCTTTTCTTATTTTTAACAATTTTCTCGTCATCGTTTAAAAAACGTCACGTTTACTCTGAATCTCTTTCTTTGCAATTTTTCAATATTTTTTCAATTATCTAAAACAAACTGTAATAGAAAAATGCTCGGGAATGTAAATTACAAATTTTCATAGAATTGAATTCTCTCGTCAATACTTTTTGTTGAGTCTTTCTTTGTATAACAACGTACACGAAAATGTTCTTTACCTCGGGAAAGATTCTTTTTTCTTTTTTGCGATTTCTTTAATTTCAAACTATTTTCACTGTGTCGTTTCGCGGACGATCTGCTATCGGCTCTGTCGTCATCCGTCGTGCGAGGATGATACGATCCTCCGGATCTTCGGCTTTCAGTTTTCAGTTTACTTAGTTTCTTTCTTCTTTTCTTGCGCAATTGTGACGCGATTCTTTTCTTGTTTTCACGAACGTCAGAACTACGTGCTCTTTCTTGAGCATGTTCCTCAGTTCTGTCGCTACTCTTAACGTCCGGAGATTCGGTCTCTGTATCTTCGCTGTTGGTTTTGATATCTCGGCTGGAATCGTCCGAGCTGGTCCATCGTTTCTGCGCGCTACCGCGTTTTTCGGAATTTTGTTCGATCGTCGCAACGCGAGCCTCGGTTTCGTCGGACTGCTCGAACGATTTGTCGATCGTTTTAAGTCTTGATTCACGGGAAGATCTATTTTCGCGTAGCATCGTAAGCTCTAACACTTCGATTCAGTTTATCAATTTGCGGTCATCTCAAAATAATCAATTTAAACGTATGTACGGAAAGTATTTATTTTTTTATTTTTTTTATTTCAACGTAACACGTGCGCTTTTGCACAAAAAACGCGTGTCTATTCACTGTCAAAAAGTAGGAAGGTATAACGCCCTTGGCAACGCTTTGTTGTGATTATTAACTTGCTGGTGACCAGCAAGGTCTGTAATAGCGCATGCGTTACAGAACGGGAACACGCTCGCAGATTATGAATCTTTGCGCAAATTGATATTTTTCTTAGAATTACAAAAAAAAAATGCAAATGGTCTCAACACTTTGATATATTTAATTGCATAATGTCGTTTTGTGTTTTATTTTTAGTTACTCCTATTCGACGGTTTGCTCGAAACGATTGTGAAATTGGAAAAATTGATTTCACGAGAAATGTTTTAGACAAAAGTGTCCATTTAAAAAATTTCAAAAGTTGTTCTCCCGGGAGATTAAAGAGCACTAACCTGAGCTATAACTCCACGAGGTTCTGATGCCGCTCGCTAAAAAAATCTCCTTGGCTGTCTCACGCGTACGTTGTGTGAAAAGTTGCGAACTTCTTCTGCCCCTTTCCTTCCTGAGATCGGCCATTTTTTCTTTCGAAATTGGAAATCGAGTCCACGCTTGCGGCAGCTCGCGAGTATTCGCACACACCTGTGGAAACGCATAGAGACATACTAGTAATGTTATACTATTTGACATTTAATAGCGGAGCAAATGATACTCACACTTGATTGCACTTGATCATTCGTTACGTGTTTTTTAAACACGCGTGATCGTGTGACTGCGGCATCGCGCGCGCACGTGTTTCCCGCGAGCGCACGTGCTTCCCGCGAGCGCACGTGTTTCCCGCGCGCGTCTCGCGGAATCGCGCAACCGGCCGCGACACAATTTTACCGCAAAAATCATTAATTAGCGAATAAGCGAAACACTACTTGTAATAATTATTCATCATTGCGAACGCTTGACATTTATGACCCACGTGTACGATGACCATGCTTCGCGTGCGAGGCGATGTCAATCGCAAAAAATACGGGAACGAGTCGAAAGTATTTCCGTTCTTGCATAGCGGATCATCCGCCACAACTGCCCGCTACTTCCGCTTCCGGTCGAAGGCATCGAGGTATCGAAGCTCGTGAATTCGATACCTCGATGATCGAAATATCGAATCCGACGAGCGCGCGGCACGTGGCGCGGAACAGAACCGGATCAAGGAAGACACGTGTCTAGAATATTGTTATCTGTGGTCTAATCACAGCTTGGTGCACTCCGGTGCAGTCCCGATGCGAAGACGAAGAACAAACTTTTTCCCCATCCATATGTCTCACATCTGTGATTATGTGTGTGTGTGTGTGTCCACTTTGACAACATGATGGCGACGATTGTCTCAGGAATGTGTTGACGTGATTACTCGTCGCCGATCGTATCGACGTGTTCCGAGCGAAATGATGATGATCCGTGCGAAACATGTTCGTTAATTGCAATTGTGTCGCGTGTGATTATCTCGAAGAAACAAGTAGCAAATACACGAATGATAAACGATCGGAATAATCTCACGGAATAATATTTGTGCACACACAGACAAGCGCGGAGACAAGACAGTTCTCTCGTAAAGATCGTGGACTGCGTCAGTTTAATGTTATTGATTGTTTTTGTATAATGACTTACGCGTCGATGAGCACGGTTGACGAGAGAAACAATAAGGCGTCACTAATGAAGTACACGGTCTTGTTCCTGAGCGTTATTGTGATTCTCGAGTTAACGTCACTGACTGTCGCGAGCGATACCTTGGGTGACCCATATAAGATATTAGGAGTAACAAAATATGCCACTATACAGGAGATTAGAAAGGCGTACAAACATCTGGTCAAGGAATGGTAAATGACACACATTTGTAGTCTTAAGTCGAAAATTTTTATTGCGACAATTTTTTTTAATTTCTACATCTCATGTTAATACAGAGAATAATTCATCTTGTTTTTATTTTATATACAAATAAAACAAACGTGACACAATGTTTTTTAGGCATCCGGATAAAACGGATCACCCGCTAGCTGAAGACAAGTTTGTGGAAATAACAAAAGCTTACGAGGTATGTTTGTCTTATTTAAAACTGCACAGTGTGAATAATACAGAGAAGAAACTACGCGCTATAAAAGAATAATACTATTAATATCGTGGTACTGAATATATAATTGTTTAGCTGTTAACTGATCCCGAGAGAAGGAGAAAGTTTGATAATCACGGGATAACTGAGGAGGGTATTCCCAGGCAAAGGAGAGACAGTAGTCACTTTAATGTTCTTGATCCTCTAGAAGAATTATTTGGCAGTAATTTTAAATTTCATTATCAATCCAGAGACATCTCGTTGTTTCACAAAATGAGTATCACATATCGGTGTGTATTTTTCTCGATCATGATTGCTTATTAATTTTTATGTGTGGATTTGTTTAATTGAACATTTATAAAAATTGCAGATCCTTCGAAAACGTAATAATACCAAAGACTTATCGTATGCCGTATTTAATTTTGTTTTATTCCGACTGGTGTTTCGCGTGTCTGCAAGTGGAACCTACTTGGAGACGTTTGATCGATGAGTTAGAACCTTTGGGACTCGGCTTGGCCACGGCGCATGCTAAAAAAGAGTCCACTTTAGCGAGAAGACTCAGCATTCACTCGCTTCCGTGTCTTGTTGTTACTGTGGAAGGGCGCACTAGTATTTACAAAGAATCTATGTTTAGCATTCAAAAAGTTGTTGGTACGATAAGCTAGTTTCGAAATATTTATGGCACATTTTTTTATTTGAAAAAATTCATAAGTTAACCGAATGTGTATATTTGCAGAATTTGTACGAAGTAGGCTACCGTATAAATTAATAAGTTCCATTACCAATACAAATGTAGAAAACTTCTTGTCGGGATGGGCGGATAATCGGATTCGCGCTTTGATATTTGAAAACAGAGACTTTATCCGTCTGCGATATTTGCTGACATCTTTTTATTACAGAGATAGAGTAGCCTTTGGATTTGTCAAGGTAAATATCTTGTGGCAACAAACACGCGATATATATATATTTCAAACGTGTTCTTACTCCACTGGTATACTTACAACTCTCAATATACTCTTCGCAGATCGGCGTACCTGAGACTGAAAATATAACATCAAAATACAAAATCTCAGGAGAATTAGATACTTTGCTTCTTTTTAATGAAAATTCTGAGAAACCCATGGCGTCTGTTAGCATGAAAGATATTTCTAGTGAAACTATGCACAATGTTATTGCTAACAATAAGTTTCTCGTATTGCCAAGGCTCTCAAATCAGGCTATGCTGGACTCCATATGTCCGCCTGAGTGGTTGAGACCACAAAAGCGTTTATGCGCAGTTTTGATATCGCAACAAAACGATCCTCTTCATGATATGGCTAGACACAAATTTAGGAAAGCAGCATTAGAATCCTCGTACAGGTAGCGTGTATATTAATATTTTTTATGTTGTGCGTGATTTTTTTAATTTCCTTGTTTGTACATGTTTCGAATTATTTTACATTTTAATATTTATTTACACAGCACGGAACGTGTCAGATACGCATACGTATTCAAAGACACGCAACCTGAATTTGTATCGGCACTTTCTGCTGGCGAAGGCAGCCCGCTGGAACCTTTGTTACATATTGTCATTATCTGGAGACGAGATGCCAATCACTTGAAGTACGAATGGCTTCCTCACGGATGGGTTGAAGCTGTTCAGGACGATCGTGTGTGGAACGAAACGCGTAGACATTTAGAGAAAACTATACAGAAGTTGTTGCGTGCCACTGAAGCACTACCGTACGCTGCAGTCGTAGGGGAATTGACAGATGAACACGCCCAGGTATATTTTCGGATAATCTCGAGATGCAGTAGTTCGGATTTTTGAGTAGCTCGTATATATTAATATTTTTATATATTTAGGGCACTGTAGACCGATTAATAGGCAGAGCATTATTAGCGGTAGATTATATATCCGATAATCTAACGAAAGAACAAATTTTACCTTTGATATCGGTGCTAGCAACTCTTATGCTAATCGGAGCTGCAGGGTATGGAATGTCATACCTAGCGTGAGTAGAATTAAACAGCAGAATAAAATCCCTTGTTCAGCATTGCGGAACATTTTAATACATATGTTGCGCGCAAACACATATAAATGTATATTTTGATTGTTTTTTTATATTTAGCAAACAAGAAGAAGCAAGTGTTCAGGCCGAACGTGCTCAAAGCAAGGACAATCCCAAGTCGCTTCCTTCACAACCGCAATTGCGGTTACATGAATTACGCGTGGAGAAATACAACGGATTAGTTCGGCTGTTAAAACCAGGTTGTCGAACTATCATATTGCTGGTGGACGCTCAAAGTCGATTGAAGTTATTACCAGCTTTTCACAAAGCTGTATGGCCTTATAGGTGAGTTTTATTATACTCGTTTCTTATTTTTCTCATATCAGTTTTGCATGTATTTTATTCGATCACAACATTTATTTTGAAAATAATTGATATAATAAACTATCAAGTAGTAATACAAATAATAGCATCGCTAATGCTTGGTTTGCATTCGATATATTTTTGTTTTAGAGTTTTTGTGAAAAAAAAACCTTGTAACTTATTTTTTATTCGCAGAAAGAATAAGACACTCATGTTCGCACACATGTCGCTAGAGAAAGGTCTTGATTGGTACAAGAAATTATTGTCTCTCACTTTGCCCGATCAGAAGGAATTAAATATAAATGCCAAGAATTGCGTAGGCACTGTCTTGTCATTGAATGGGCATCGGAAGTATTTCTGCATGTACCACGCCAAACATCCCGAGTGTATGAGGGATAAAGGTTCTAAGGTGTGTAATAATATCCTAAAGCTGAAGATAAATTTTATTAACTAAATCTTTATATATATATATATTTTTTTTTTATTTGAGATATAGATTTGATTTCTCGGAGCTGTTATTTTGTATGTTATTTATTAATATTAAAATTAATATGTTCTCTCAATATAGCGTATTGAGAAAATGGCTAAGCGGCTTGCCCAAAAACCGGAAGACCCGGAAGCCGGCGCTTTTATCGGTTTCGACAGTTCCGAATCCGATATGTCTCAAGAAGAGGTACGTAAACTTGTTTCCAGAGATTGTTAAATTCGAAAAATAATCGCAAAACATTTCTTTTCATAAAGAAATTAAAAAAAAAAAAAAAAAAACAATCTCTGCCATTTATTACAAAACAATAATGAATAACATCAGTGGAGTCTCATGAAATTGAATATTTTCATACCATGGCTACATGCTCATTGTTATTAATAATAATCATGTTTTTTTTTACAGGATGAAAGCAATGTTTTGTATCAAGAAAACCTTTTGGATGGGTTACCAATGTGGCTTGATAGATTGTTTGAAGGATCAACACATCGTTATTATATAAATTACTGGCCCGAGTTCACTGCCAAGTAAAGGGAAAGGGAACTATGCGTTATTTGAGACATGTAGGAAAGACTGTGCTGTCTAAGACACGTGTATCTCAAAACACTGTTATTTACTTTGGCATCACTGAGGCAAATGCAAGTTGGCTATTTGATGTGATAAACCATAAGCGTTGACAGCAATCCTTTTCACTTCGATAAAAGAAGATAATTCGAAGTTGCCAACCTTCAAAATCTTGTAAGACTTTTTACTTCATTACGAATTGACGCAACGCTCACAAATATTTATATTTTAAGGAACATCCATTGTTTTTTCAGATCGATCATTAGATCTAAAGATAAAAAAACAATCAAAATAAATTTGTAGATATCACAGTCTTCCCTATACTCTTAGTGAAAAAAAAAGAAAAAAAAAAAAGAAAAACAAAAACAAAGTTTGCCTAGTCAGTAGAATATTATTGTCATTTGGGATATACTGTGATTCTCTCTCCGAGTGGACACAGACACGCGCGTTCCTGTATAAAGATAAAAAAAAATAACATATTCATTACTTACTAAGTACTGTTTATAAATCTATTTACAGTTTCCTGCATTTTAACGTTTTTAAGATTTATATATGTATATATGTATAAAATTCGAGATTTTATATACATATATATGTATATATAAAATCAGAGAGTAAAGAGAAAATTATATATACCATCGTTCTTTGGAACCATAGACTAATGTTTTCTGTATACTATTTTATCTGTTATCTTATATATATATACATATATATATATTTATATTTATATATATTATACATATATATAATATATATATATATATATATATATATAACTCAAATTACTCTCTTTCTATATCTCAAAATTGCTTGCAACTAACTAGTCAACATTATTGAGAACTTAGCAGTATTTATATATTGCACAGTGTAAGCAAATAGATTTATATTTCCGCGACTGGAACTACGGAATCGTAAGTCTCGCATGTGCGATGTTTGTATACGTTGTAACTTCTCACAACACGAGAAGAATCGCTATTTTAAATGTCTTGAAAAAATATTCAAGTCTACACATTACATACGTTTATAATATATAAAATTTTAAGATGCGTATTTCTGTCGCTTGTTCACTTCGTTTTATCTATTTTACACTGAACGTTTTACGAATTCGAATATGAGTAACACGTATATCTATTTACAGAATTTATACTTTCCAATATATGTATGTATATATATATATATATGTATTTTTGTGTAGGTATATATATATGTATATATAATTATATATATATATATGTGTGTATATAAAAATATATACATGTATATAAGTTACCGTAAAATTAATTATACTCAGATGAGATCAATCATCGAAACATATGTATGTATATACGTACATATACATATAGCGTGATAAAAAAAAATATACTTGTAAACAGAGATAATTGCCCTTATCAAGATTTATATACGTCCATTATATACTCTTTTGACTTCCATACATCAATCACTCTACTTTTGTATTTATATCTCTCTCTTATTATATATTATTTAAATAATATATATACTAGTGTGCGCGTGTGCGTGTGGATGGGTGTGCATGCGTAAATATGTGCGTATATATATATATATATATATATATTATTATATACACATACATATATATATTCAGTCACAAATATTCAGTATTCCTAGATATTTGCTTTTCTCGGATATAAAAAATATTCTTTTTTAAAAGCGACAGATACAGGTTACTCCATAATGTATAAGATATGTCCCTCCTATACGCGCGCGAGAGAAAGAGAGAGAAAGAGAGAGGCTATTAGAAAGTATTAAATATGTATCATAGAAACACATGAGATATATATACCGTAATGCTGTTAAAATTGCAAGTTATATGCACCAGCTCAATTGTTTATACTTTATATCCTTATATGATGATTAAAACGAAAAAAAAAAACGAACATAGTGAAGTTGACATTTCTACCTTTTATAGTTTTAATTGTAAGTATTATTACGTAATAGCAGAATTTTGTTCTGTTTTACAGTTACTTGAAAGATACGCGATGTAATGTGTATATGCATTTGTTACATATTCCGCGGACAGATTTCGATTGCATATCTAAAAATACTATAGAAATGTTGAATAATAAATTCGTTTTTGTCACATACACACACAACACATGCGAGCGCACATTCCTATTTCTCTTATTGGTCGTATTCCAATGTTGTCATTTACTTAATCTTTCGTAAAAAGAGATTGGATTTTTGAAATTTTACCTTGACCAAATAGCATCCTCTTTTAAGTGAAAGAAAACATTACATACTCATTTATGCGTAACATCGATTATTTATTTTGTTAAGAAACATTGTATAGTTCTGGAAATACTTCGTACATTAATGTTTCAAATATATCCTGTAAAAAAAACGAAAAACCTTATAAAATGAGACTCACGTTTGCAACAATACATAGGTACAGTTGATACGAGCAGACAACTTACGTAAAATAATTGTTTGTTCAGATTCACGTTCTGCAGCGAATCGAAAACTTTAGTCGCGCCACGCTGAGCACTTTGCGCTCCCACTAGATTCGTCAACACTTCAGGTACATTGTTGAGAAACTGCCTGCGTGCCTCGCCGCGTGTTTTTAACTTTTCCTCGTCGGTACGAAGGACAGTTTCGGACACGAGTTGTCCGTTCGGCCACCACGATTTCGTAAACAATTGTATGTAATAGTGAAGCATCGGTTCGGAAAACACCCACGCAACGGTGTCTCGAATTTGTCTGCGAATTAACGATGTGACAATATATCTCGGAAAACTACTTTTATCACCTCGCAAAAATATAGTATAAAATATTAAAATATGTATATTTCTCGCGTGAGATTTATTTAACATATAAATGAAAATGAGAAATAATTTTGTCCAACGTACTTTACCTGTTTATAGTTCGTCCGTAAGTAATCTGCACGAAAACAATAAGAGATCGTCTGAGCCAACAGAATACTCCTCTAAGGTCGAAAACTTCTTCTAAAAGTGTGTACAGCGGTTCCGCAATCGCGTCCTTGCTTGCATTTAGATAGTTATCCGTGCCAGTTCGGCCCGTTTCGTTGTCGTCTAGCAACAATGAATAATCTTCTTCCTCTTCTTTATCGCGCGGATCGTTGCTACCGACAGATCTGTGTGTATTAAAAAAAAAAAAAAAAACACAAAATTACAGAAGCAACAAATAAATTGTAATCACATTGTGACAAAATTGACGACGCGTACGTTTTGAATAATGTGGAAAAAGAGAAACGAGATTTCTTTGGGGACGGCGCCACAGCCTTAAGATGTTCCGAGCTAGGACTGAGAAAAGCATACAACGCCTCGCTCTGATTAAGTCTCTCATCATCCAAAACAAACTGCGAGAAATAAATAATTTTATAAATTTGTATTACCGTGAAAAGAAGTTGTTGGATTTGGACAAGTGTAAACGATACACATTTGTGTGCAAACATACGTTCAAATATTTTTGTATCTGCATCTTGGCCTTCTCGAGAGTGGCCTTGTCGGATTTCCCAAAAAACTTAAGAGGTTGCGAAGGTAAGTCCAGAGTTTTAACGTTAGAACATAACGGACGTAGTTTTCTATGGAGATCCTGAAAATCTTGTAGTTTCCTTAACACAACCCATCCGCTGGACGTGCTTTCGTCATTGTTTTTGTTTTCTGCCATGTGGACAATCAGTATAAATTGCGGAGGGTTCCCGTTATCAGGTATCTGTTCACGTCAATGTTTCACGTAACATCTTTCATATTTTTTGAAGATTATATAAAAAAAAAAAAAAAGAATTATACACTATTATACCTCTGCTCTCTGCACATCGACTCTCCAATGACCTAAATGCTCGGCCCACATCTCTGTACGATTTAAATGCGCTTCCAATTGTTGTTTCTCGCCTTGCAAGCACTCGACTTCTTTCGCCAATATGCTCAACACTTTGCTCTCGGGTTTAAGAGAAGATTTGAGGGCCTGCAGAGCCTGCATTTTGTTATTCAGCTTTTCCTGCAACTGGTCCAATTTACTGCGGGCGTAATTCGATTGTTCGCCAACGAGCAAGGTTGAGGATTCCGACAGAGTGCCGTCAACGATGCCGCGATCCTCGACCAAATCCTCCGCTCTTTCATTGATCAACGCCTCCTGCATATTCTTGTACTGTTCGCTAACGAGGAACGACGGATAATACTTTTCCTGAAGCGTTTTAACCACACTATCCTGAACCTCGTAAAATACACCGGGTCCCGTATCACCCATTAGAAAAGCCTCCATTCGCTTTCGAACATTTTTATCCACCTTAATCTCGGCAGTTGGCGATCTGATGTAAGTGTAAAAGATTTCGGCTCCTAACTGATGCCACGTGGATCGTTCAGCGGCACGTAATTCCTGCACCGCCGCCCAGTAGCCGATTAAATCTTGACTGGAAACTTTTTCCAAGAACTGAGAAAGGTATCGTCGTCCGGTCACGTTGTCCAGAATAATTTGCAGAGGAACTATTCTGCCTTCCGCGATCTCTGTAGCGTCAAAGATTTCCGTATCCTGAAAAATATATTATTATACGCATACGATGAGAATTCCGTCGCATCCATTTATCATTTTATATCACAAAGGGATAAAAATAGAATTAAATAACCTGAGGAGGATATCCGTTCCAACCCAGTGTCTGCATGTGGCATTCGCAAATGTTTTTGGCGTACGTCAGCTGATTGATGTACCTCTTCAATTTTCTTGCTCGAACAGCATCGGAGTTTCCGAGCGCGTTGTTCTCGGAATCCAGACCCTGAGCCCGTTTGACGTTTTGTATTGTGGTGGCCTGCATAATCTCGGTAACGATGTTGTATCTGATATGTTTAAGAACTTCCAAGTCTTTGGTACTCTTGATCATGTGAATAAAATCCTCAAAAGATTCCGCGTATTCGTAAGTCTTTCTGTGCATTGCCTCGGCAAGCTGCTGTTGATCGATGTAACCCAAGATCTTCTGATTGATGTAATCAGGATCCGTGATTAGATCTATCGCTGGTTTCAAAACTAAAGCAATAGAATAGAAAAATAAATAAATGTGCGATAAACTGTGTGAGTATGTGTGAAAAACTTTTTCTGTGAAAAAAAAAACAAATTACGCACTTTTACATGCGAGAACTTCTCTCAAGAGAAATTTCACGGGAGAGAGAGAATAACTGCGTGGTAACAAAAATAAAATGTAAAGTTCGCTGATTTTCCTCAAATATTCCAATTCGGCGACAGGCGACATCAGATGCGCCGATAAAATAAATACAGGATCTTCTCCTTCCGATCTAAGTGCAACAAACGGATAAATTCATTCTCTTCTTGTTTTATTCTCTTAAATACACCAATAGGAGGTGAAGAAGCTTACGAAGCTGCCTGAGCTATCCTGATCTTTTCAAAATGAAAAGTTAGCTTGTTCACTATGTTGCAAACCACCAATTTAGTGTGATCAATACGCGACAGGCGCTCGTGAAGGCTTTGTATCGCGCCCCACATGTCCTGCTTCATGTTATCCAGCAGCTGTTCCGAACCGAAAGCAAGAGAGTTCAGCCAAGAACCTACGAAGTCTTGAAAGATCAAATCCAAGAGATTTTGCAGAGCGTTGTCCACTAAACGTGTAAAAACCATGGGATAACGCGTGTGTTTTTTAATATTAGCTGCCGTTGCCTCGTGTCCTTTCTGAAAACAAACAAACGATACCGTGCCAATGAGATGTATCGGCGCGTTTAATTTTTGATGTACGAAGTCACCTGCGTACCATCAACATGTTGCGAAAGGCGTCCATCTCGGCGACGATCTTGACAGTACCAGAACCGGTCTGGTGCTTCGGTGACAGAGCTATGTTGATCAGTATCATTATCAGCGGGCCGATAAGCAGAGAAGAACAGGCCAGTACAATGTAAATAATATAACAACTGAGAATAACGTGGGGAGAACACTCAAAGTAGGTCCAGCCTAGAATAAATCCCAAACTCATAACAATCAAAGATACGCAACAAATGACAACAGGAGGAACCATGTTTCTTCTTAGAAATAATAGTTACACAACGATACAACAAAACTTGAATTAGTTGTGTAAATTCGCACTAAATCTTTTTTTTTTTTCTATTAACAAATATTAATAATAGAAAACAATGCCGAGGATCATCCTCTCGCTCTTTTCGTTCGCCATTTTTAAATGTCGGTCGGAGCCGATTACCCAGGTGCACGCATGGTGTATAGAAGGCAACATGATGTAAGAAAACAATATCATTCACCGGAACGCGCGCTAACGTAAAAGTTGTAATAAATTTTATTTATTTTAATTTTTATAAATTTTGCAATTTTGTTATTCTAATTTTACGTTAAAAGCTCTAAGGTAATTGTATGCGAAATTTCATTCAATTCCCATGATTAACATGAGAGATACAAGCATTTTTCGCTGAAGGTTCAAGCGCGCGGCGGCCGAGAAAGCCGGCCGCTACGGGCTAAATTTCAAATTTATTACCAGGATCACAGAAAGTGGCAGGAGCTTTACCAGGAGCTAGCTTACTCGGCCGATAAGTTAGAGGTATTAGGAAAGTATAAGTTGAAGTAGGTGGCACTAAATTCCCGCCGGTAATATTCTCGGTCGATAGTGTGGTGGTATCAGGAAACGATAAGTTAAAGTAGGTGGCACTAAATTCCCGCCGGTAATATTCTTGGTCGATAATGTAGTGGTATTAGGAAACAATAAGTTGAAGTAGGTGGCACTAAATTCCCGCCGGTAATGTTTATCGGTAAATTCCGGCCGATAAATTCAAGTTTCGAACCAAGGTCGCAGAAAGCGACAAGAGCTTTACCATTAGAGAAATGGGTAATATTTATCGATAAATTCTAGCGGAAAAATTCACCTTTCATACCAGGATCGCAGAAAGTGACAGGAGCTTTTATTAAGAGAGGAGGAGGTTTGGAATTCTCGTGATTCGAGTTTTCGCCAAAAATACTCGGATTTAGCAAAGATTCAAACTAAAAAATTAAAATACTAAACCGGTTCAAATTGATTGTTCTCATGCATCTTTCTGGTAATAACGCGGCTTAATTTTACCAAACGCAATTGTTCTGATTGGTTTCTTCCCCATTCCTTTTAATTTCGCTTTACATGTTGCACAGCATGGGCACATTGGCAATCCTGGTTGCGGACGCAACTTCAAGGGAATTTCTACTTTACGTAGGTGCTAGGTGGGGTGTGCTTGTAGGGTTAGAGTCGTAGAGCTTTTGATTCGGATAAAGGTGTCTTGAAACACTTTTACCTTATAATATTATGGAGCCGTATGACGTGATTGTCAATCAGCCGGTTGTCATTGATAATGTAAGTTTCCCGTCATTTGTTTTTGCATTTTATCAATTAGAGAAAATAAGAGGAAACGATAGCAAGATGGAAAGAGAGCGAGAGGAAGAGAGAGAGACAGAGAAATCGAGCGAAAGAGAAAGAATGATGTGTCAAACTTCATCGATCAATTCGATCCCAATGCATTTATTATTCGAAAAACACTTTGTAAATAAAAGAACTCGGACGATGTTTTTTTTTTCCAACGCGCATTTTGTTATTTTATATTGCGTTTTGATTTGTATGAAAAACTGTTGGTTATCGATGTAATCGGCAGTTTGGTAAGCGATATTTTATCGGTATTTTTTTAGATAAAACATTCTTTCTCTATTTAAAAAAGATTAAACATTACTATGTACTGCACAATTATAATTCTTTGTTCAGGGATCTGGTGTTATCAAGGCAGGGTTTGCGGGGGATCAAATACCAAAGTGTAGATTTCCAAATTAGTAAGTATCAAGAATAGAATATAACTTGAGTATTTTGTAAATTACTTGCAAGATGATATATCAGCGCATTATGAATTCATGCAAATTTAGTTCAATTCTAATTTTTTTTTTTTTAGCATTGGGAGGCCAAAACATGTACGTGTTATGGCTGGTGCATTGGAAGGAGATCTGTTTGTAGGTCCAATAGCAGAAGAACACCGTGGCCTTTTATCACTTCGATATCCAATGGAACATGGTGTAGTCACAGATTGGAACGACATGGAACGCATATGGTCCTATGTTTATAGTAAAGATCAACTAGCTACATTCAGTGAGGAACATCCTGTTCTACTTACAGAAGCACCTTTAAATCCCAGAAAGAATCGTGAGAAGGCGGCTGAGATATTTTTTGAAACATTCAATGTTCCAGCTTTATTTGTTTCCATGCAAGCTGTACTTAGCCTGTAAGTAAATTGTTTTTCAATGTGATCAGCAAAACACTTGTCATTGTTGAACTTTGAAGTTCAGAATGATCTTGAAATTGTTTCTTTTATGTGTTGAAATTTATTTAAAAACTTTCTACAATATTTATTACATTTCTTAACGTAGATACGCAACAGGCCGAACTACGGGAGTGGTTCTAGATGCTGGCGATGGTGTCACACACGCTGTACCTATTTACGAAGGTTTCGCTATGCCTCACAGTATAATGCGTGTTGATATAGCAGGGCGCGATGTAACGAGGCATCTTAGGTTACTTTTACGCAAAGAGGGTATTAATTTCAAGACCACGGCAGAATTCGAAATTGTCAGAATAATCAAAGAAAAAGGATGCTACCTCGCCAGCAATCCCCAAAAAGAAGAAACAATAGAAACAGAGAAATTTCAATATGTATTACCCGATGGCAGTCACTTGGAGGTAATAAAATAATTTATAAACATCACTTAAAAAAAAGTATATATAAAAACAAAAAAAACTTTTAAATAATGTGAACACACTGATCGATCCCTCTGACTTATTCAATGTAGATCGGTCCGGCACGATTCAGAGCTCCTGAAGTGCTGTTTAGACCAGATCTGATAGGCGAAGAATGCGAAGGCCTTCATGAAGTATTAACGTACTCTATTCAGAAGTCCGATTTGGATTTAAGAAAAGTTTTATTCCAAAACATCGTTCTCTCCGGGGGATCGACATTATTCCGCGTAAGTACACACGCTTATTATTTACATTTTGTAGAAAATTTAATCAATAAACAAAACTTTTACATTTCTTTTTACTCAGGGTTTCGGTGACAGATTATTATCCGAGATTCGTAGAATGTCGCCAAAGGATATTAAAATAAGGGTGAGAAAAGAAAACATTAGAAAAAGATTAGACATATATTTATATTTGTTATGGATTACATTTGTTTTCTGTCGTAACAGATATCCGCGCCCCAAGAACGATTATACAGTACTTGGATCGGCGGTTCTATTTTGGCTTCTTTAGACACGTTCAAAAAGATGTGGGTCAGTAAACGAGAGTTCGATGAAGACGGGATACGGGCTATTCATCGCAAAACATTTTGAATTTAATCGAGAACTTTTAACAAAATATTATATCGAATTAATTTTAAATACAAAATAATGGCACATATACTCGGAACGAGAAAAACAAAAACCAAAAAAAAAAATGAAGCAGCTAACGTTTTTAATTGTTTCGAATAGATATTCTTCCGCTGTCGAGATTCACCATTATTTAATTTAAAAAAAAAAAGCAAACAAATTATCATTACACACAATGAATTACATTTTTAAGAGTCGCAAATATAACGCAACAGCAGTCTTGACTTATCACACTGCTTATGATACAATGTAACATTATTTTGATAAGTATATATATATATATAGCAATATTGACACACAGTGATTTAGATACATTGAATATTTCCATAAAAATTATATAACACAAAAAAAACAAAAAAAAGAAAAGGAAAGCTAGCACAACATTCAAGACGCTTTAAAAATGTAAATAATGGTTTTTTTTGGCATCATATGCATATTAATGTGAGAAAGTTGCTCTGAATCGTCACACCTTTTAGACTTATTTATTTATTTATGTTTATATATTTATCTTGTGCTCAGTCCTGTTACATGTAGTACAATAAAAAAAACAAAAACCCAAAACCGTACGTTCGTTCAACGAGTAAACGTTCCATTTGATTTGCACACAATAAAATGTTCTGTAAGTTTTCAACTTTTGTGGTATATTTATATAAAGTATATTTGTAAATATTGTATGCATTTCGTAAAAAGAATAAATCAATGTAGTCTTTCCAAGTGCATATGGCTAAAAGCGTGAAATATTAAACGTTGTAGTAAAATTTTTACGTCGAGACAATACTTTGTATTTTTTTCTCGCACGTTTGTATAGCTAAGTTTTATATGTACGAACGAGATTTTTTACTTTTTTACACGATATATATATTATATTTTAGTTGTGTGTGACACGAAGATAGTTTTGTATACACGTATAGCTCTCGACATTTTTATTTATCGCTATGAATAATAAAAATATTATGTATCAAAACTATATATTTTATATATTAATAACGTGAATACATGTACATATAAATTTTTATTTTATTTGAAAGGAATTATAACTTTTATGTGAAAAAAAAAAGAGTACATATATGAGAGTCCTTGGCTATATATAAATTATTTATATATAGCTTTGCGCCTCGACCGCACGAGGTCTCCATTATCAGTCGGCGCGTCTAATGTCACGTAGTGACGTGCTTGCGAGTTCGTCACGTTGTTTCGTTTACTTATTTAAGGAACGTAAACAAGTAAGAGATATAAACAAGTTTCACAGAAAAGTTTGCGCAATTATGGATACCAGTAGATATTATAAAAATTCATTTGAAGATTACTCCCCTTCGACTAGTCGCAATATAATTGATAATGATACGGTATGAGACGCATTTTGTAAAATATATGCTAGAATTTTGTATATATATATGTGTAAACTTTTATATATACTGTTTATTATTATTATTATCATATGAAAGAGACACACGGGTAAAGAAAAAACAATTATTCTTTCAGATTCATGATACATTCAAGTCATTACTGACATCAACAATTGAAAAGTTAATGAAAACGTTGAAACAAAATAAGAAACTCTGGCTAAGTAATGACTATTCTGTGTACACTGGAATAGCGGGAATTGCGTATCTCTATCATCAATATGGAAAATGTGACGACAATTCTGAATACATTCAAGTATAATTTTCTAAGAGTTTTGTGTGTGCAATTTATTATTAATTAAATATATCATCATTATTATCATTCTTTCATAGACGGCAACAGAATTATTGAGAAGATGCTGCGATAAGTACACAAGCAGACACAAAATTACTCTTTTGACCGGAGTTGTGGGTCCGCTAGCGTTGACAGCTGTGTTATTACATTCGCAAGGCAAGGAGGCGGAAGCAAAACAATTAATTTCTAAGTACGTCAATTCGAGAGTGTTTATTTTTTTTCGATCGCGAGAGAAAGAAATAAAAGTTTTGATTCTAAAATGTTTCTAGACTGATGTCTTTATCTTCTTATGTCTTGGAGGGACATGGACTACCCGATGAATTGTTGTATGGAAGAGCCGGTTATCTAGCCGGTTTGCTCTATGTAAACGCTAACGTATCTTCGGCTCCTATAGATGCGGATCTTATTAAAAAAGTAAAACAACCTGATTTGATCCGCAGCAGCTAAGGAGCTGTGATGGCAAAACTACATCTGTTAAAATTATTCACAGATTGTTTCTCGCATAATCAATTCCGGGTCGTCGTACGCTTCGTCGAATCGTTGTAAATCACCGCTCATGTTTTCCTGGCACGACAAAGAATATATCGGTGCCGCTCACGGATTAGCGGGCATACTCTATCTGCTGTTACAGGTACGTGTATTTTATATAGAAAATCGCGTTGTTCCGCAAATCGATTGGATTGTTTCTCCTGTTTTTTTTTTTTAGGCGCGACAGTATTTAACGCGGGAACAAATTGACGATTATGTGAAACCGTCGTTGTACTATCTGCAGCAATTGAAATTTTCTTCTGGGAATTTTCCTTCTTCAATGGGAAATAATTCGGATAAACTAGTACAGTGGTGTCACGGAGCGCCCGGAATGCCTGCGTTGTTTTGTTTGGCTTTCAAGGTTTATACAAAAGTTTTATCCAAAACCAAACAACTTGGTTTTTTTTTTTTTTCCAAACAATTCACTTTCGTAATGTCACCGATGTAACAATCAGGTGTTCGAAGACGATACATTCTTGGAGACCGCCGTAAGGTGCGGCGAAGTAATATGGGAAAGAGGAATATTGAGAAAGGGATATAGCCTTTGTCACGGCGTTGCTGGCAACGGTTATGCTTTCTTGCATTTGTTTCAACAGACAAAGGTTTTTTTTTTCAATTTTGTTTCTCAAATAATTGAACACGAGTTGAATGCCATTTGAAAACACGACTGTTTTTATTTCGATAATTTGAAATTTGACAGGATATCAAATACTTGTATCGAGCTTGCAAGTTCGGCGAGTGGTGTTTCGATTACGGTGCGCGCCAAGATCGAGATCCCGACAGACCGTTTTCTTTATTTGAAGGTAAATCAAATTTAATAAAATTTATTCAAATACACATTCTCTACAACATTTTACAACGCGTTTGCGCGGAATCGGACGTTTCCACCGAGAAAGATGATCTGTAAACAATTGCGAACACAAGCTGCGCGGCTGACGCTTTATGTTTCATGTTTCGTTTCTCTTTTTTCAGGTCTCGCTGGCGTAATATGTTTTTTATTAGACTTGCAACAACCGCATGCGGCCAAGTTTCCCATGTACGACATACTAACTGAAAATTAATTATTCAACCAACACACAATAAATTACTTGAATATCTGCGAACAAAAACAAATGATGACAGAATGAGATAATAAAAAGCAAAAAAGCCGAGATTACAGAAGCTTTATGTCAAATGCGAATACCGTGTCGCGCGTGAATTTATGCGTGGGATGTACATACAAAAATACCTCACACGTTCTTCTCCCGTTCCCGCATGTTTAACACATGTTCATGTCACGAAATCGCGGACTCATAAAACATTCCCAATTTCTTTCTGAATTCCGAGCAATATATTTCGCTCTGATTCTGTTCTCTTTTATTTTGAAAATTTTCAAAGTTTTAACAGTTGACGAGACAAAATTTTAAACGCGAATTGCGTTTGACGAAAAGCTCCGACTTTTTCGTACTAGCGTATCGCGCGGTCCATATTGTGCCGCACGTTACGGAGTTGCGCAGGTATCGCGACTCTGACCCGCGGATCATCTCGCGGATCTCGCCGCATTCTTCCGCCGGCATCGTCGGTGTCTTCTTCGCCGTTGTCGTCGGTACCGCGTCACAGTCTCTCCGCGCAAGCTCCGTTCCTTCCAGGGGCTATTGATCCGCGTGTTTCGGCCTGCGAACGGACGGTGGAGCAGCCGCGAACACACAACCCGGGGCCGCAAGCCCGTAAATATTCGTTCGGCGCGTCGAGAAAAGACTCACGTGGATAAAAGCATCCTTTCTACGATTGAACGGTAACGGGTGCCGAGGATGGTCGGTGGAGTGACAGAAGACGGACCACTTATTCGACCTGTCGAGCCTGGTGAGTCATGTCACCGACGACGACGACGTGCTCTCCTTCGTCACCTTCGTCATCGGGTGTTTCCTTCATTACCCCGATGTATTTCACCTGTCCAAATTTCCCTTCGCATCTCCCGGATCGCATCGCGGATTCATCCACCCGGTCGCCTACGTGCGACAATTTAGTTTTTAGCAAGTCATTCCGAGAGACAGACAGCTGTTACCCCCTTGCACCTCGACTTTTATTACGCTGCATCATGTTCGGTTTTGGAAGAATCGCGCGACAATTTTTTTATTTCGTTCCCCATTCGCGGCTAATTGAATTTGTTGGGTGTCGCATTTCACGGCCGCGTCGTATTTCGTGTATCGAACGTTTGTACCGTTCGATATACGTTCGCACGGTAATTTCGCCATAGAAAGCGCTGGAAAGTCCAATGGAGTCCACGTACTCTATTGATATATCGACTAGCCCAACTGCATGTAAATCCGCGAGGTCTATAAAGCGGTGCATATGGGAAACACGCTGTGTCACGCGATGAATTCATTCGCTTGGCTCCAGACAATTAACCGATATTTTTTAAATACTAATTAAGAGCGATGGAAGGAACGACGCAAAAAGAGCGAAGATCATTCCGGAGATCGTTGCTCTTTTCGTTCTTTTCACAATTTTTCTCACTTTTTTTTGCGCGACACGCGTGAGTTGAATCGTTGAGAAAATTATTTTCCTTCTCTCGTACGATCGACGCTCTTCGTCTCCACATTGTCGATATGTGCAATATATAAAATTGTAGCGTGATGCGGCGCTATATATCCGCCGACAGACGTCGCGTGCCGTTGCAATTCGAGATCGAGAAACGAAAACGTGTGAATTTCCAGTCTCGACGGCAACATTGGTGACGCTATGCATCGGCGCCGCTTTTCTTATATGCGCTGTCGCGATGACCTGGTGGCTCTGCCGACGACGTCGCGAGCACACCAAATTGAATTCGGACAAGTCCCTGGCGTTTAGACCGCCCCATCGGAAGCCGACGGCGGTCAAGAGTCCCGGTAGCACGAGCCACTATTTGAAGAAGAGTCCGTCGCCGACCGGGCCGGCCAAGAGCCCACCCGGTTCCGGCGGTCAGACCCCGAGCCCGACGGGATCCCAGTCATCGAACCCCGCGTCTCAACCGAGAACTCCGCAGAGCGCAAGTAATATCTACACGATATATCGTAAAATACTGATGATGTAAATGTCAAAATATGTTGTTATCAGACAATGATTGCGCTGGTGTTGATAAGCGAATATTTTTTATATATTTTTTTTCTGCGCATTTCTAACGAGTAAATTTCAGGATATTCTAAACCGAAGTTTTTAATTTCTGTTTGATGCCAAACGGATCTTCGCGTTTTACAATCGTGCGTGTCACGTAGGTACACCGGTACAGACACCGCCGGTCGAAGTGACCGTGAGCATCGAGAACGAACGCGACAAAGCCGAGTTGGAGAACAACGAGAAGGTCGAGCGGGAGAAGAGTCAGACCGCGGAAAAGGACAAGGACAATTTGGGCCAGCTGGTCTTCAAACTGCGATACCGGAGCGAGCAGAACGCGCTGGCGGTGACGGTGGTGAAGTGCAAGGGATTGCCTGCGAGAGGCCAGCAGAACGCCACCAGCGATCCCTATGTGAAACTGCAACTGCTACCGGACAAACAGCATCACGTGAAGACTCGGGTTCTTCGCAACACCAGAGATCCGGTTTACGACGAGGATTTCACGTTCTTCGGCATCTCACAGAGTCAACTTCAGGTACGGACTTCGCACCCCTCTGCCTCTTTTATTAATTGAAACAATTTGCAATCGAATGTATTCTTTTTTCTTCGAACGAAAACGTGACCCGTCGACGTGGTTGTGATTTCAGAAAATTAGTTTACACTTCATTGTACTGAGCTTCGACAGATACTCACGCGACGATATTATCGGAGAATTGACGTGCGCTCTGTCGTCGGTGCCCGGTTTAGAGGACGCGGATAATCAGGAGATATCTCTTTGTCGGAAAATATGTCCCCGAAGTTTGAAGGTAGATATCGCTGAAGACGCTCTCAAAATAACGTACGGTGTTATCTATAATTTCCTCCCCGTTCTTCCTTTTTTGTCAGATTCAGTCGCAAGGGAGAGGGGAATTGTTGGTTTCTCTTTGCTGGCAACCGGTCACGAGCCGATTGACGGTGGTGGTGTTGAAAGCGCGAAATCTGCCGAAAATGGATGTGACAGGCCTCGCCGATCCATACGTGAAGATCTACCTTCTGTACAATCAGCAACGTATCGCCAAGAAGAAGACACACGTGAAGAAGCGTACGCTCAGTCCGGTATTTAATGAGTCCTTCGTCTTTGACATACCGAACGGTTCGGACGGGCTCAACAACGTCAGTCTCGAGTTTATGCTGCTCGACTGGGATCGAGTCACGAAGAACGAGGTGAATTTTGATTTTGTTTTTTTTTTAATCAGTCCGTTTTTAGGAAAACAAAAAACCGAAAATATGAAACGCGAGCGTTCGCGTCTCGTGATTTTTGCAGGTGATCGGACGACTAGAGTTTGGCGGACCAAAGTGTCAGGGTTCAGCTGTCAACCATTGGAAAGAGGTGTGCAGCTCGCCACGACGACAGATAGCCGATTGGCATAAGTTGCGGGAATAAACGGCGACATATATACATATATCAGAATTCCTGTTTCCGATTTCCTTAGAAATTCCATATCCACCTACGCCGTGAGATCACTCTTGAAACCTTGCGACAAGGTAGGAGGTATCCGTTTTGCAAAGCTTATATATATATCATACATATATTGTGTATAATATATATATATATACATATATATATGTATGTATATATATATATATATATATATATAATACTCCCACACGATCGAATCGAATCGATGTATATTAGACTCGGGACACTAATAGCTTGTCCACCCATGATCGCTGTCATTGCGTGCAAAAGACATCGAATTTCTCATCAAGAAAAAGCAGAAAAAACAAACAATCCGTAGTTCTATTTTTCCGAACAGAAACTTGGACATTTTTCATTCGAGCTGGTCGAACTTTCAATTGTAAAAATGGTTTTCTTTATTTTTTTTACTGTTTAATTATCTAGTTTTAAATTAATAAGCGCATTAACTTCCACGCGCAATGCGCATGTTTGAGATTAACAGCGCGTTAAAAAAACACACGATTTAAACAAATGCGTAACAAATTTTACGTCTTTTTCGTCCAAGTTGGGTTTTTGTTTTCTCGTCACGAGACGCAATGGCGCGCGATTGCGGGACGACAGCTTTGTAGGATGCTTTATGATATAAACATAGACATTAAGGATTTCTGACCAGTTGGCGACGAGAAGAAGAGAACAAACGTCGATGCGCACGAAGTAATCGACATTCTTTTCGAATGTTAAAGTAGAACATTGTCTCGTATGTAGGTGAAAAAAAAAAAACAAAAAAAAAAATAAAGTATAAAACCATACTTTTACCTCTTACGTAGCGCGCGAATTCGGTTGTACGTCATCTCTCTCTCTCTCAGTGCACTAGTAGTGTACATTGAAAAACAAAAAATTAACATCACAGTTTCACAGTAAAGTGATAAGTAAAACGGAGCACCAAACGGCTCAATGATCGAATGCTCAGCCGCTTTGTTGTATCTTAGATTGTTAGACAACAGATTTTACGATAGACACGTTTTTTAGCGACGTAGAGAGTTGACACGCACTTTCCGTTTCTGAGAGCACCTTGTAATTGTAAAAAAAATTATCATTACGTGCGATACAAGACCTCCTCGAGAGAGTGTAACATTTAAGCGTGCAATATTTAATTGAATCCGTCATATATTATTTATTTTCCGATTTATTTATTCACACCGAGCATAATTTATAAAACCGCATAGTTGCCGCGCGTGCGGTGGCATATAAATAAAAAATCTTCGGCTCGCAAAATATAAACGTTAAAAACAAATTTCAGATAATTCTCCTTCGCTTTATCCGCGAGCACGACAAAAAAACAACGCTGGAAAAACTTCCAAAATAAAAAAAAATAAAAAAAACAAATTACTCTATTACATTGTAAATTGTATAGAGATGTTTGTGTGTGATGTTAAAACGAGACATTGTGCTCTTCTCCCTCTCGATCATCGCGAGTCTTCATCGTGTGAGAAACGAGACGGTGAGAGAGACGAGATTTTGTGGCGACAATTTGTTACTGTCCGTTCTTTGATTAACGCGAGTCAGATGTGCTGTTGCACATTTTTACTTGTCGTGTGTGCAACACGCGCCACACGATTTAGAAACTGAATCTGAAATTGGTGATCGGCGAATTTTGAAAAGAAATTTTGGAGATTTCGTTGGTGATCTCTCTCTTTAGAGCCTTACATCTCTCATCACGAAGCGATATACTAATCGAAAAAAAAAAAAAAAAATCTGTGCTGTTGCTTTTTAACGAGTAGCTGGACTACGAATAGAAGAAATCGTTTCCCAGTTCGTATTGCAATTGTATATATATTGTAACTGATAAAAAAAGAACGAAAGAAAGAAACGTGAAAAGCCGGCGATTTTATGCGACTTGCAACATATATATATATATATATATCAGCAAGGACAACTGAGATATATATATATATATATAAATAATTGAACATGAGAAAAAAAAACTGTAATTGCGCGAGAGGAGAAGAAAGATGTAACACACAAGTATCAGAACGAAGGTCGTAAGAACGGGAGGATTAAACGAACGAAATCTAGAAATTGTGTCTAGATATAAAAATTCGCGATCGAAAGTATATATATATATATATATATATATGACAGAAAAGTCGCAATATATCACACAAAGACTTAAAGGATACACCGAATATAATAAAAATTTCACGTTACGTGGTTTTTAAAAATAGCAGACGCGAGAGAAACACACGTGTACTGCCGGATCTTATCCACGGCAAGGTAATAAACGTATTATACAAAAATTACACACACACATACACACACACATACACGACAGAGTGCGCAACACGCGCGTCTACGATATAAATTATTTAATTGCTATACAATTATAAATACAATTATATATGTATATATACACACACATACACACAAGAAAAAAAAAGTATTATAAGTAGTTTTAGCGATACACAGTTAATGTACACCCTGTACACGTCTGTCGTTCTCTTTAAAAAAAAAAAAAAAAAAAAAAAAAACCCTTGAAAGCTGAAACGAACAATTTGCTTAAATGTGAAATCGTTTTGCAAGCGCACGAGAAAAATGTCAATATGCATCAGCCTCGAGACTATAACATACGTATGCGTACGTGAGACGATTGTTGTGCAAAGAAATGCCGCAGGATCGACAGACACTTTGTAACATATAAATGATTGTCGGTACGAGATATATTGTTTGAGAATCATTTATCCGTTAATTTTTGTTAATTCGAATATATAAAATTCTTTTCAGTTCTTTTTTACACATTCTACGTACGTTTTGTTTTTTTTTTTTTTTACAAGAGAATACAATTGTATATTGTAACAAAACCATCCTAAATTTGTTTTTAAAGTCTCTGACTACGCGCGATATACTTAAATATAGTTCCGCGATTGCGAACAGAAGTCATGCGAATAAATGTTTACTTTGCTAGCTCGCTTCGCAAAGAGATTCTATATTATACATATATATATATACACATAGAATTATATAAATAAAAATTAATTTCATCGAGAAAATTTGTAATCTCATAGGCGTGGAATACGCGAGGAATCTTTTGATATGACCAAGTAACTAAGTGGGGATAACACAAAGCTTCATTAGGTTTTGAAAAAATGATTTTAAATAATATTAATCAGTTGATCGATTTCATATAATAATCGCGTGTGTGCGTGCGTGTGTGTATGTGCGTGCGTGCGTGCGTGCGTGCGAATGTGCGCGTGTATGTGTACATTTATGGGGTAACACGCATCTATGTTAAAAAAAATGTAAAAGTTTTGATTTCGCGTTGGATTAAACAAAAAAATTGTCGTTTTTAAGCATTCCATAAGTATTTTATAGACTAAAGGATGTGGCGTATAGAAAGTACTGTTTGTTAAGCAGATTTTAGGGCTGTGTGTGGTCAATAAAAAAAAAACAAAATATTAAAGTAAACATCTTTACATATGTACTATACATATATGTCTGTATATAACATATGTGTATGTACGTATGTGATTGCTCCAAAACACATCAGAGTGAACTCTCAACATCGACTTTATCACCCAAGTAGAAACTTTTTATTGTAACATCATATGTATACCGATTATATAAAATTATTTCTCTTATGATGACACAACGCTGTAAAACGATGGAAAAAACAATGTGTGATGAGTTATTAAAATAATTACAAAACTCTGCTCTCTTTATTTTGTTTGTTATCGAAAAATCGTCTCAAAAGTGATTCTTTCGAAGAAGCTTATACACGTAGAAAAAAAAAAATGCTCCATCGGGAATGATTGAATTACATTCAGGCACACCGTTTGTTATTAATTTTGCAAAAAACGCTGCAAAATTGTAAGTTAGCGAAGCTCAAAATGCGATATGTAATATTCGTTCGTAACTCCAACGATCTTCGTGACGATTCACAATGCTCGCGTTTCGCGTCTACATATATATATATATTAATTATATTAACATGTTTCACACGTTTTCGGACAGATACATACAATTCATATGTTACATTTATATATACAGATCTGAATATATATATATATATAAATATATAACGTGCTATGTTTTTATAAATATAAATATTTGTACATTATCACCGCCCCGTATGGCGTACATATACAAACAATCGCGTTTACAAATGCGACGAATATATAAAAATTTCTTTTGTCTTTTTATTTGAAAAAAAAAAAAAAAATAAATGCCAATGCACATATACGTTGCTTTGCAATCTCAGTTCTGCGAATCAATAACGTTTTCTCTTTCTTTCAGGAAAAAAATGATTTAATGAATTATTGGCAGTTTTCAATTGCGACTAATTAAATGTGTGCCCAGCTTTCAAATAAACAACGGCGTGTAATGATGTGTTAATCGAAGTGTTTTCTACGCAACACGTGTACGTAACGTAAAAGCGTTAGGAGTTATGCATATAAGTTACTCACCTATGTAGTCTTATCTCTATTATATACATTAAGTAATTAAACAATCAATTACGAATCGAAATGACACAGTCACCAGCTTGGAATTAGAACGAACAATATCAGACGTTCGTTCAGATCATTTGACACACGTACATTAACAACGGCAGGGCTAGATTGTCCACTTGATTTGTGCGTCCTTCGATCACCGAGATCGCCACAACCGCCAGAATGCTTCTCAGCAACGACCAGTAATCGTTCACAAAACCTGGTGAGATATAAAATACGTGAGAATAAGCAAATAAGTTGTTGGTAAAAACATAAAAAAAAAAAAGATGTCGGGAAGATGAAATCTACCGCTAAATGTTAGACCGAGTATTATGCAAATTTGACAAAGTATGCATGCGACGGTGCCTTCGACAGTTTTCTCCGTGTCGTGCCACTTGTGCGAACCCCATTTGCCACCAACAAAGCTTGCGGCGGTATCGCCGATTCCTACCGTTAACACGCCACTGAGCAATACCAGTAGTGGCAAGTTACTAGTCGGCATCCAAAGAGGAAACGAAAGACCGCACATCAAGTACAAGGGTGTTAACGAGAGCAACGAATCTTTCTCGTCGGCAAATACCGTAAATCCTTGCTGCAACACTTCTCCGAGCGGCGGAATTTTCAAGACTCTCAGTATCTGAAGTTCACAATTTGATCAGGTTGACAATACATAGAGGAGAAAGTGTCGTATTTGTTATTACCATAGTAACTAATTGTTTTTTTTTAAATTACCTCAATAGCGATGAACAGCGCCAGTATCAAACCACTGGCAAGGTACAACAGCGAAGGATCGTATATCACACCAGGTACGTAGACAAATGTGGCTAGCACATGAAAAATCTTTCTGATCGAGCTTGTAGCTTGGAAGTTTGCTAATATTTGATACGCTAATATGAAAACGCTTGATAAAAGACATATCGCCCAGTAAATAACTACGACGATCTGCAACAATCGGAAATAAGATGATCAGAAATAAAGTGATTTACAAGACGAGACGTTACCCCGGTGAGACTTACCCTCTTGCGTGTATTAAAAACAAAAGAGAGCATCCATATTATTGGGTTTTGGTCAAGAATAACGTAAAGTATCGGAAGAGTTATGAAACACAGGAGGCTGATGGTCATAAAATAAAAATATCTCGTGCTACGTAGGATGGGAAAATATCTACACAGAACGCACACCCATATTACATACAATATTCCAACCTGCAATAACATGTTAAAAGGATATAATACAGATGGTGAGCAACAGCGTGACGGCTAAGTTTGTCAGTTTGCTACCTGTAGGAACACCGTGCTGATGTCATTTACGTGTATCGGAGGTAAATGATATCGCAGAGGTAAGTTGGTAACAGCCGACATCAAAAACAGGATAAAACTATGCGTGACCGCTGTTGCTTCACCCATTGTAAAGCAGTTCGGAAGAGCTGACATTAGTTGCAGGACGCCCCATGTGCCCAAACTCGCCACGGTTAGGCCCCATGTGACACTCGTTAACAATCCTGTTCTCATTTAATTGATGTAAGAATGTAATTACACAGATGAATGTCAACGTAATTATCAACAAGTGTCAATCAAACATGCCGTTTGCATCAGGAAATAACTCGTGTAAGATCTTGTACACGTTAATTAGGGAAACCAATTATTTTATTGCGAATTGAAAAATGTACCTTTGTTAGCTGCGAGTAAAAACAGCATGGACGTTACAATCGCGGGCAGAAAATATATAGCGTGAAAGTCTTTTGCCGTGACTTCCTGCATCGAAAGTCGTACGTAAAGGCACAAAGAACAAAGAACAAGACCAAACCCCGTGGTTCCCACCAACAGACATATTTCAGAATAGCTGTTCTGTTCCCTCAGTATTGTAACCGCTGCGCTCAGACCAACCAGAGTACCTAGCCATAATCCACTGCTCGCGTTTGACCTGCAAAATAACAAATTTTTATATTATTTATTTATATCAACTCTAACCTTCCAAGAATCTAATTGCCCTTGTGATTTTTATGTAACTAACAAATGTCATTAACATATCACAAGTGTACAAGACGCGCACAAAAGTAAAGCAGTAACGAGCAGCAAGCGTATCGCTATAAAAGTTTTTGCAATGTAAATCTAACACGATAACAACGGGATTCGAGGTTATCTCGTTTTGAAAAAAATAAACAAATTCCTTTAATGTCTTAAATCCAAAAAATACATACCGGTGTTGTATGCCGTTTTGTTTGACATTTTGCAATATCTTTTCCTCGAAATTTCTGTACTGCGCAAATAACATCATTGTTTTCCGTCCGTCGACTGAATGAGAGATAGTGTTTCATAGAATCTAATACGTCTCCCAACGTCATCGCACTTCGACGCACTTTAAACTTAGACGATTACATACATTATACGATCGACGCAGGCAAAACCGCCGCGGGCGAATCACGTCGGTATTTCTTGTCGCTTTTCTTTCGGACGATAAAAAAGCGTGCAAAAAAAAAAAAAAAAAATAAAAACAAAAATGTTTCAAGGTGTATTTTCTCAAAAAACCATTTCATCAAAGAAACAATGAAATATAGAATATATATATTCTATTGGAATAATTTGGCATACAGTTGGTTTTTGCTGCATATCCTTATGTAACATTTCATTTCTGTAACATTTTGTACTTGCAGATAGATATTGTGTTGCACTATGATTCTAACGCTCACCTATGTTTAATTTACTAAATATAAATATTTTTTCACAAGTTAAAATAATTCATTAGTATCCCATTTATTTTATAATTTTATTTGTATAATTTATATATATGTATATATATTTTTATCTTGCTGTGCTTGTTTGAAATGTTTCATTAGACAAACATACGTCTGTGTCTTGTCTAAATAAGTATTTAGGCCCTATGATATTCAGCAAATGCTATCAAGCCTTTTAAATACGTAATTAGACTTTATGACATTTAACAAACGCTATCAAGCCATTAGTTGATGAGTCATGACTTGTAATAGTTTCTGCACTTGTCAGCTCCGGTTCGATGGCCTTGGCCAACTGTTTTCCTAATTCCACCCTGTATAAACAAAAAGCATGAAATGTTTGACATTAAATAAACTTTGTATTTTTATTTACCGACTCGAAAAAAATTAACGTAGAACAGTGTAATGTTTTCTTACCCCCATTGATCATAAGAATTGATATCCCAGATCATACCCTGTACAAAAATTTTGTGTTCGTACATTGCTGAAAGAAACAGAACGAGTGCAATTTTATAGATTCCTTCCGTAAAAGATCAGAATAAATGCGACGACATATTTACCGATCAAAGCACCAAGAACAAATGGCGTTAATTTTTTTACTATAATGCTATTTGTTGGTCTGTTTCCTTCAAATATCTTATGCGGCAACAACGATTCCACTTTATCGGCGCTCAATCCCGACTTTTGCAACTCGGCACGGGCCTCGGTCTCATTTTTGCCTTTCATCAAAGCCTCGGTTTGTGCCAAGAAATTGGCCAGCAAAATTGTATGATGGTTACCAATCTGCAAACGAATAAATAAACATATTTCATGCAAATAGTAATAGATATACCTATGATAAATCTAATTTACCTGATTCTGAGATTGAACAGGAATTATAAAATCTGCTGGCACGAGTCTCGTACCTTGATGCAATAACTGATAAAATGCATGCTGTCCATTGGTACCCGGTTCTCCCCAAACAATTGGTCCTGCGAATGTACATGTGTGTTACATGGGAATTTATATCTTATACGTATCATATAGGACTTACCGGTAGAATAATTTACAGTTTTTCCCGAACGAGTAACGTATTTCCCGTTGCTTTCCATATCGCCTTGCTGAAAGTAAGCTGCAAATCTATGCAGGTACTGATCATACGGTAACAGCGCGTGCGTTTCAGCCTTATAAAAGTTATGGTACCATACGCCGAGCAAGGCCAGTATAACAGGAGCCTAAAAAGATTGGGATAAATTATCATAAGATTAATTATCTGCTATTAAAAATTGTTTACTAGACAAAATTACATTTTGCTCCAACGGCGCTGTAGAGAAATGTTGATCCATAAAGTGAGCTCCGCTCAAAAGCTTCTCAAAATTATCAAACCCGATAAATAAACAAATTGACAAACCAATAGCCGACCACAGCGAGTAACGTCCGCCAACCCAGTCCCAGAATCCAAACATGTTCTTGACGTCAATGCCGAATTCTTTGACTTTTTGTTCATTGGTAGATAACGCTACAAAATGACGCGCCACCGCAGCTTCCTAACAATTTTATATTATCAGAAAAATAATCATATTTCAAAATCTTTAATTACTGTTGTAATTTTTAATTCACGCTTACATCTTTTAATGCATTCAACAGCCACTGCTTGGCAGTGGTTGCGTTAGTTATAGTTTCCTGCGTGGTGAACGTTTTGGAAGCTATTATAAACAAAGTTGTCTCCGGACTTAATTTCTTCAGAGTTTCGGCTATGTGAGTGCCGTCTATATTGCTAACGAAATGAACTTTCGGTCCGATACTGTATGCTTTCAAAGCTTCAGTTACCATAAGTGGACCCTACAAAAAGATAAAATCTTTCACAAATGCAACAGAGTTATAAAGTTACCGAAACTTGTGATGTATAAAAATTACCAGATCAGAGCCACCAATTCCAATGTTGACGACGTCTTCAATAGGTTTGCCAGTAAATCCTTTCCATTCTTTTGTCACTATCTGTGTACGAGATATACCTCGTGAACAAGAAGTTACGTAATCAAAATAAACGAGAAACTCACCTCGTTTGTAAAACTCTTCATGTGTTCCAACACAGCGTTAACATCCGGCATCACATCCTTTCCATCCAGCAATATTGGCTTGTTACTTCTGTTGCGCAGAGCAATGTGCAGAACTGCTCTGTTCTCTGTGAAATTGATCTTTTCAGCATTAAACATAGCATCTCTCGCGGCTTCTATCTCTCGTGCACGAGCCTACAGAAAAACTTTATCATCATTCAAAATTCAAGAAAATGTAAAATAAACATTTCGGTAATTTTATTACCTACCAAATTAAATAACAAATCGAGCACTTCCTTGTTGATCTTGTTCTTAGAATAATCTAATAATATCGGTCCGTCTTGTGGAGTGCCAAGTTCCAAGCTGTTCAAACAAAACACCACAATTTTTACAGAGCTACCATTTTCTTGCAAACTAATACGGTTTGTAAAACTCTTTTTGTAAACTATAACAAGTTTTATGCGTGCAGTTTCCACCAGATGCAAATGCAACTAAAATAATCTTATATGAAATAAATTCTTCCGGTTATAAACTAAAGAACTTTTAAAGGTCGCTGCAAGGTCACGATTAGAAGGTCGATCAGAGATGTACCTAAATTTCTCGAAACGTTTGGGATCCTCCTGGAACATGCTATAAATGTTGATCTTTGAGCCATTGCTGTCAAAGTATTTCTGCAGCTGATTCCACGCAGCATCATTCAACAAATCTGTCCTAGCCTTCATATTCCTATTTAAGCGGACGCGCGTGATTCTCGTGAGACCAGAGCACGGTATATACAGTAGCGCAACTCTTCCGATTTTGAGAAACCAGCACTTGTCGCGCATGCGACAAGTTCGCGAGATTAAGGCCCGGTTTCACAATTGACTGTTAACTCGAATTAACGGAAGCCCAACTTGCTAAACTCGGCGTAAAGTTTATGTCACACTACGGATTAGGATTGAGATTGGATAGCAATTTGGCCAATCAGAAAAAAGATCACTAAACTTAAGATTGATTTTCTTCTTTCTAATTGGTCAAATTTCAATCTAATCTCAAAACCCAATCCGTAGAGTGACATAGGCTTAATGCATCTTTTCTTCCCTAAACATGAACTGTGATTGGTTAACAAAGATTTGACAAAGAAAATTGAAAGCGTTAAACCGAGCTCAGCAAGTCGAACTTCGATTAATTCGAGTTAACCGCGAATTGTGAAACCGGGTCTAAGAGAGAAGTCAGATGGTGCGAAACATGCGTATTGCGGAACTGTCAAAACGTTCGTGATTGGTTGAGACTTGACTGCAAAATCGACGGAATAATTATTTATTTATATTATTATTTATATTTATATAAATTATTTATATTTAGATAATATATAATTTTATAATATTATCTAGATAATAGATAAAATCATCTAGATGAGAGGATAGCTATCCAGAGGATAGCTATCGAGAGGTATGAAGAAATCGGCCGTAAGTCAGTCTTACGTCAAATAGTAGAGAAAAGACACAGGAGATGGCAGTTGGTGAATGTTTTTTCATTCGGTCTAGCGCTTCGTTTTCGACGTGGTGTCAAAACGAAATTGTCAATTCTGTCGATAGACCGAATGCGTTTGATCACTTCCGACGAAACATCGGTCGATGTAGTCAATCGCTACTTTATCAGGCTATTCCTCTAGCGTTCAGTTTTACCAACTTCCATTAACTCAGGAAGCACAGAGCGCGCATTCTTCGGTACGTTACTTTTAGGCAAGGCATTTTTATACAATACCGCGGATCTTTTCTATTTCATTTCGACGATTTACATTTTAAACGGTGTGTACGAGATTGTTTATTTATTGACAGTAAACTTTCTTTCGATTTTCTTCCAGGCAAAGAAGATCTGTGCGATGTTTGCATATGGCGCGTAAAAATGCACAGTGAGATTTTTTTTCAGGCACAAAAGAGACGCGCGGTTCTTCGCGGCACACTTCACAGTGATGCGAAGTAGAAAATGACCAACTGTGAGAGGACGAGAAAAAAGACGAGCTCGGTGTCCGTTACGACGTTCGGAATTGATACGGACACGTGGAGTTTATCGTGATTCTTTATACGATAACGTATTCGCGCGTATACTTTATCTGTACGTAATATAAATTTTACATATGCATATCATAAGCTTCTGACGCAAGCGACTGTATTTGCACACATCAGGCAAGTGTGCAGATTGTTCTTTTGCAAAATAACGTTGTCAGATCTCACATTGTTTTTGTTTTTTTTTTTTTTTTTTTGAGATCGGATAAAATAGTATGACATTTGTTCCAAAAATTCTGCAACATTGTGTTCGAATATTGCAGGTACGTCTGCGACATCAGCATCGTTGCAGAATTAACGTGTTTCGAGAACGGACGAATACCGTGGGGCAGTCTCTCTCAGAAATATGGCACGCAGTATTTGAATCTTGCGAGGTAACATTCCCGCAATGTTCCGGCAATATTTCGTGGAAATATCAATAGAACGTAAGTACATTTGACACACGTGTTTGGAGTCCCGCGAGAAGCGTGCGGCGAGTGTGCCGCGCTTTACATACACATGTACATATTTCATATGTGCGTACATATACGCACATGTATATTGGTGCGCGCGTGTAGCGAAATGCATACACGTACTCGTGTGAGAAGGAAAAAACGAATTCTGCGCGAGTGTTTTTCAGATTAAAAGTCCTGCTCTTTTAAAAACCTTGATCTTCTGTCGTCGGATCTCGTTTTTCGTTTTTACGCTACGTATTTATATGCGTGCGTGTGTGTATGTGAGCGCACTTAAGAAAAAGAAAGGAAAAAAAAGCAAGTAGGAAAAGAATTCGTCCCGCTTGTGTGCAAGGACAGAAAACTTTGCAGAGCGAAAATGTGTGTGTGTGTGTGTATGAGAGAGAGAGAGAGAAAGAGAGAGAAGCCCGGGAGTGGAAGACTGAGACAGGTATAGTGAAAAACAGACCACATGTATTGTCGTCTGTGAAAACGCTGCGGAAGAATGCGTGAGGACAGTGTGTGTATACAGACGTCGCGGTGGTCTCGTCGTTGTAGCGTCTGTCTCTGCACATCAAAAGGGAGCAAGTGAGAAAGAGAGAGAGAGAGAGAAAAAGAAAGAAAGAAATAAATAAACATGTATTCACACCGAGCGCTTGCGTGTGTGTTCTAGCACATCGGTGAATGGTGTATCTTCTTCCGAGTTGTCAGAAATCGCAGTCATCATCATCATTGTCATTATCGTTATCGACTGCTCTTCCGCAGGGCGGTAAGAAGTATGCACGCTCCTGCGAACGTTCGCTGTTTGTTGTGGTCGTCGTCTCGTTCACGGTGGCTCGTTGTCGCCGCCACCGCCACCGCCGCCGCCGCGCCGGCCACGCAACATTTTTGCGCCACACGCCACACCGGCGTGCGTGCGGCATGCGGTGCGTGCGTNCCACCGCCACCGCCACCGCCGCCGCCGCCGCCGCCGCCACGATCGATACGCCATTGCGTCGCGACGTGCCGACGAGTAAATCGCTCGTTTGACGATGCCAGTCGCGCTGGCGTGTTCGTGCTTCAGTGATGCGATAATATTTCGGAGGCCGGACGTTGTTGTTCTCGTTGACGAGGAGCGGTGAGACAGTGCCGTGACGGTGGTTTCGGCGTCCACCCGATTATTGACAACAACAACGACGAGGTGGCTGGGCGCAGTTGGACACACAACCTTGCCGTGTGTTGACGGCGACGGCGACGTCGTCGACGGTCAACGGCAATAACATGCGCCGTCCGTGACAACAGTGCGCCGTGGCGAAGTGACGGATAGAAGGATGGATAAATAGAAACACGCACGCGCGTATGTGTGTGTGTGTGTGCATGTATGTGTGTGCGTGTGTGTGTCGCGCATCGCACACAACGTGAGTAAAACGTGCAATGAGTACGAAGGATAAATAGATTGGACACATGTGTCACATATTCGGGATTGGCGCTTCGATTGGAAGTTCGTACGACTCAGCTCTCGAGGTCCGTTATGGATCATCGGCCTGCTGCTATATCCGTGACCGCTGCGCGACTTGAGTCCACTGTTTTCGTCGCGCATCAAATTTGCGGCTATACGTGAACACATCGCGCTGAAAGCCGTCGTCGTCGCTGCGGTAGGACGAGAGAAAGAAGAAGAAGGAGGTGGTAAGAGAAACGGCGAGACCCCGGAGGAACGAGAGAGGGGAGATAGGAGAGTAGGTAGAGGAATCGGAGGGAACTTGACTGCGAGGCGGAGGAGGAAGAGGAGGAGGAGGAGAAGGTGGCGGCGGCTCTCTCGTTTGAGGAGACTCGGAACGGAGGACAGGACAGTGCGTGCGGATCTCGGCGTAAACGCGATTTTTTTTCTACCGCGAAAGCGCGAGAGAGGCAGAGCGAGGAATTCGCGAACAAAGAACAGAAGAGGGAAAGGAGAGGAGAGAAGACACGGCAGACAGCGAGGAGAGAAAGAAAGAAGAGGGGCTTTATCATGTTGTGTGTCGAAGTGGTGGCGTCGCGACGGATTGCGAATTGCGGCGGTAGTCGCATCGTTGTCTTCGTCAGCGGCGTATGGCAGCGGCGGGAGGGACGAATATAGGGAGGAAGGAAGGACGCGGTAAACGTTAACTCTCTTGCGGGTGAGAGAGACAGAAAGAGAGCGTAGCGACGAAGAAAGGAAAAAGCGTGAGAAACAGAGAGAGAGAGAGAGAGAAAGACAAAAACGCGGCCCTTTGGGGGGTTGGAGCGAGAAACCCCCCGTTTTGTTTTTGGCACAACAGAGAGATGGATTTGCATCGCGATTCAGCATGTTGCGTTAATGCGCGGGATCGTGGTGGAGACGACGAGAAGAACCGCGTCGCAACAGCGAGACTCGCGACGACAATACACCGGGGTCAAGTGACATGGAAATGGGATCGCGAGGAAGCCCACGTGTGCCAGTTGTTCTAGTGTCCGTGTCCTGCTCCGGCGTTCGCGACATAAATAATAAAGAAAAACGCGAACGTGAACAGTGTCGAAGGATATAAATACCGTGAGTGTGTGTGTGTGTGTGTGTATGTGTGTGTGTATGTGTGTGTGTGCGCGCAGCACAATATCAAGGAACGTAAAATACTTGTCATACCCGATTCGAATATCGAGGGTGTGCATATACGTTTAAACTGGCTATCAGTTCGTTTGTTCTCATCATTGATGACGTTCGAAATACACGTGCAGTAATAATAACAATCGCAACAACAACAACAACAACAACAACAATAATACTAATAATAATGGAGACACTATTACCTGGTAACACTGCCACCAGTCAGTCATACAGTCCGCAATTAAAGACTGTGCTCAAGACTTATCAGCTGTCAGCTGTGAAAAGCCTGCAGGGTCCCAGCTCCGCTCTGCTGGACTGTAAATCGGTTCTGCTGCACGAACAGCAGTCAGCGACTCCGTGCTTCTCGCCGCCGGCGAGTCGTCCGACGGTTACTTGCAGTTTGGAGTCACCCGGCGAGCCGAAGGATGTCATCGTCGAGAAAGAGGGTCGCGAGACATCGACGCGTCCATTGACGCCTGTTACAAAAGCGCCCTGCTCGCTCGAGGACTCGGACGAGGATCGTCCTGCGACGGAACGTCAGAAGAACGCGTGCGACAAGCGCGAGCTTGAGTTCCAGATACCAATACTGACGGCGCCCGATCAGAGCCGTTCCGAGAGACGCGAGACCGTTCTCGAGGGCGAGAGGATCTCGTGCTTCGAGGTCGGCGGCGAGAAGAGGTTATGTTTACCACAGATACTGAACACCGTACTACAGGATTTCACTCTGCAGCAGATCAATCAGGTGTGCGACGAGTTGCAGATCTATTGCTCGCGCTGCACGCCCGATCAGCTTGAGGGCCTGAAACAATCCGGCATTCTGCCGCACAACGCACCGTCCTGCGGTCTCATCACTCAAACCGACGCCGAAAGGCTCGTTAGTGCTTTGCTCTTACGGACAGATTCGTGCAAGTCTTCCCAGATCGGTCAGGTGCAGGATTGTCTCGACAAGAAGATGTGCGGCAAGAATGAGGACGAGGAAGAGACTATCGTTAAGTTTAAGGTGTATCACGAGTGTTTCGGCAAATGCAAGGGCATCTTCGACGCGGAGCTGTTCGCAACGGATGACTCGCCGTGCATCGAGTGTCTGGAATGCGGCTATCAGTTCTCTCCTCAGCGTTTCGTGAGACACGCTCACAGATCCTTGGAAAATCGCACCTGCCACTGGGGTTTCGATTCGGCGAATTGGCGATCTTATCTGTTGCTCTGTCGCGATCAGCAGCACTACAATAAATCGCTCGTTCTTTTTCGTGAACTGAAAGACAGGCCTCTCTCGTCAAACACCAAACGAAAGTTAGAGGTACGTGTTTTACTGTATTTAAACACTATCCTTTTAATTGAGATTTATTATTTTTTGTTTATATTTGCGAAAAAATACAAACGTTGTTTCAGCTACGAAGCGAATACGAAAGATTAACCAAACGCACAAAGAAGGATCCAGGAAAGGATGACTGTGCTGGAATCTACAATGCCAACGGATTGGGGATGTACCATCCTGTGTCCCAAATGTCCGCGACCGATCCGTATTTTCAGATGCAGTGGGCGGTTCTCGAGTTAGCCAGAGGTGCATCTGCATTTCGGCCTTGGAACGGCAATTGCAAGCTCAGAGCCAAGTAAGTGTCGTACCTGATTATTTAGAAAGATTAGTTCGTACATTTTACAAATAAAGATTAATAAGATTTATTTATTTGTTTGTGGATTTTTAATATTTTTATTCTATGCTGGTAATTTTTTAATTATTTTTAATTATTTTTTTCTCTATTTAGTTTATCACTGGAGGAGATTCAATATAGGATTGAAATGTTTGATTGTTGGTTTTAAAAAATAATAAAAAAAAAAAAAAAGCTATACATCAACACTTTGACCCGAATTGGCCTTTTTCCTGTTCTCACAAAAATATTGTTTGACTTTCATGGAATCAATGTTCCGCTATAATTTGATTACGATCGTGTTAACGCCTTTGTTTACAGCTCATCGTTGGCACCTCCATATCTCAGTCGTGGTCCGCCTGTACTGCAGAATCCCGAACGGGTTATTCCGCTTTCAGAGTGCGAACGTTTCGAGCCACACTTTCAGCCTAACGTGGCACTGGCGCCCGTACCGACGCTTGCTCAGATACCGCCTCTTCATCATCAACAGCGACGGCATTATCACGAGCAACGCTGTCACAATAATCATCGTTTGTCGAGTCCCATTAATGAGAAGCAGGAACAGCCGCTCTCGTCGGCCAACGTCAAAATGGAAAAGAAATCGCCAAGTCAGCAAGCACCCGCTGTCGGTTCTTATCCAACTTACTACGTATCCGAGGATAGAAGACAGAAGGAAGCGACACCGCCGAAAGACATAAAAACGTCAAAGATGGGCGAGGAAGAGGAAGAGAGCGCGGCAGTTACGTCGTCCACGGTGAACGTGGGACCACCTTCGTTGGCTGCTTCTTCCGGTGGCACTCCCTCGGCATACTCATCGGATAGCGACTCAGAGTCAACCAAGACCGACCTTGAAGAGCAATTAAGAGCGTTGCATGTGCCACAGGATGTGATAGAAATGGCACGTCTCATGATGTTGGAAAACGCGCAGCTGCGACGACTTCGGCGATCTGACAAGCGCGAAATCTCGAAACTGCGTAGTCAATTGCAAAGGCAAGAATTACAGCAGCAGCAGCAACAACAACAACAACAACAACAGGCCGCCGTTGCCGCCGCCTCCGCTGTTGTCATCAGTGAGACCCAAGACAAGAAGGAAGAAGTGACAGCAACGGCACCGCGAGCTAGTGCGGCCGACAGCACTGAAACAGGTAGCGAGGACGCTGACGCTGCGAGTTTACCATCGGACAATAAAGAGTCTGGGTCTGCTACCAGCGTGCTAGCGACTAATAACGAGTCGGATCAGTGATTGGGAGATGACACGAAAACTCATTTAACACGCATATAAACACACAACTGCTCAGCGATTATCGCGATGACGCTCATCCGTTGGCCGAATAAGCGTGCACTGAATTTAGTACTTTAGGTATACATATATATATATACATATATATATATTACAATTCTAAACGAAACGATAAATTTATCTAGGTTTATGTGATACGCGACGAGCCTTTGAATGTTATATATATCGATACGTTATTATTTTGAAGTTTGTACTGAGTAAAACCACGTGCTGTCCAACTGGAAGTATTGGGCTGCAGAGGAATTTTTGCGCGCAATTTATCCGCGCTTGCGCTTAGCTAGATTCAGACCGATCGGCCGACTCATCGTCATTGGAGAGATAGCTTGTCTTCTGCGTTACTTTCTGCTTTTGTTACAAAGGTAAGACATTCGCAGTATAGAAAGAAAAACGGTGCGATCCACGTGACTCACGTGGAACGCACGTTAGAAAAAAAATAAAACAGCTCTGTTTACACATAACTCTAGTCTCAATAATCACGACAAAAAACTTGAATTATAATCGTTCTAAGATAAACAATAAATCATTTATATTTTATAACAGATGTTTTTTTTTTTTTTTTTTTTACATTATCGCTGATAGTTGTGTCTCTCGTGCAAAGTCAAAAGATTTTCTTGATTGCATCATCAACTTTTATTATCAACTTTAATCCGCGTAATTGCCGCGTTTAATCAATATTGACGCATGTTTTATATCATTTTAAAAATAAAAGAGACAACTAAATTTATGTAAAACTAGTTTTTAATTAGTTTGTTATGAAGGTAGGAAAAATAATCTCTTCGCGTGTGTGAAACTCTTCTTTGTGACGTCACGTTCTTGACACTGGCAGTGAATGTAATCGGAATGCAATCTATGTGTGTGGTACACACATCCTTTTCCTGTTTGCATTATCGCGAATATTAACGAAAGGCACACACGCGTCTTTCTTCGTCGAATGTGCGCTTTGAAGACAAGTTATTGTTGGCCCGCTTGTTTCCCGATCGTGGACGAGACGGACTTTGAAAAAGAAAAACCCAGCGGACACTTTCCGATGGGAGATGTGACAAAAAAAAAAAAAAAAACCAATATGTGTCGCAGGTTGGACAGCTACGTCAAGTATACCTGTATCGGTCGATTTTTTCATTAAAATCGAAATGTAGATATTGTATTATACACGAGACAAGGGAGAAATGTAGATCTAAGAGAGATAATACCGCGCCAAGAAAAAAACAAGTTACTTTTAACGACGGAACATTACTTCGTACACATTAAAAAAAAAACAAATGCGAGATTGTTTTTAAGATTATATAATTTTGATCCCTGTTAAATAAAGGAAGAGGAAATAAAAATAACACACGAGAGAAAGCGAACGAGCGATTGAGCAAGTGAGTGAGAGAGAAAAACAATTTATAGTAAAATTAATTTAGAGATTGTGCTTTCCATTCAGATCTTTGTAGTCACGATCGCGTTTATTGTAAATATACAACTTGGCGTTATACATATATACATATATATACATACACATATATATATATATATATATATATATATATAGATGTATGTTTGTAATAATTAATTAAACTCATCATGACGAAGAAAATAATGCTAAAGTACAAAAAAACCTAGGTGCTATATTGTTATTCTAGGTATGTTGTAAACATAAAAACCTAGGTGTGTTCCAACAAATTGTACTACATTGTAATATTTAGAACGTCACGCTACACGTTCCGCTACACGAAATTGCCGCGATTACAATTTTGTGATAAAAACAAAAAAACAACAAAAAAAAACAAAAGGAATCTGCTTTTTCGGAACTCGGTTCACGCCTAATGAGAACGACGGGAAGAATTTTTCCTTGATTTTTATTTCTTCTTTTTGTACGTAACAGTAGGACCATAACTCGAATTGTTGTTGGTAGTATTTGCGTTGGAATGGTTTTGCATCGGCGATTGAATTGTCGTTATCGAAATTTGATTTTTTTTCATAATGGCAGAAGCACACGGTGTAATTTATTAAATGACACTTTGTAAGATAGATCGTCAACGATCGTGATTATATATTGTAGTGTTTTCTTTTTTCTTTTTTTTTTTTTTTTTTTTTTTTTTAATGAAACTAAAAGAAAAATGTAGTTTTAAACGTGTGTATGCATGTATGCTTTCTTTCGATGTCGGAGAAGTATCGAAAGCATTACGAGAATTGTATCAATCAAATTTATATGCGTGTGTGAACACGCTGTACATAAACTTCTGTTGAGATTACGCAAAGTTTTGTTATTAGTTAATATACAGTATTTTTTATCTATATTCGCAGCTGTGGAAGAGTTACATTCTTGTAATATATAGATACATATTTATATTCAATTTTTATTGTATATTTTATTGTTGGCATATATCAGTTTAATGTATTTAATTAATTATATTGAAACTGGTCCTACTGTCTGTGTCTGTCTGTCTGTCTGTGTATATGTGTGTTTGCGTGAGAGAAAGAAGGAAAGAAAGGAGATACATGTAAAAAGAGATAAGATAACTGTCGCAATATTAAATCTTTGTTTTAAATAAATCACAATTTTAATTAAATATTAGCTAATTTGTAAACTTTAGTTTAATTTTAAAAATAAGTATATTTCTTTAAAAAGTGATATATATATATATTTTTTTATATTGTTTTTAGTTGTGTATATACAAAGGTCAAAATACTTCTGCTTAACACAAATTTATTATTGAAACGTGTGTGGCTCAACGACCGAGACAGTTATCTTTTCTTATTGATTGTTTATCGTGTTGAGATAGCGTATTTGTCACCGCGACGTGAAATTACTCAAAACGGTTTTTTTAAGATCCGAACCGAAGAATAAACGCTATTAATATACAATTGGTAGAGATATTCTGTCCAAGCAGAGAGCCCGAGTGTTAAAATCATGTTTGTCACACGTTATATTTTATTTGTTGCTGATATTCTTTTCTTTTTTTTTTTGTTATTTCTATATAACGCGATTCGATTGTTGAGAAGGTAAAAAAAAAAAAACAGGAAGCGCCAAGAATTTTAATTTTGTCCCGCATGCAGAAAATGTACTCCATATATTTGCGAATGTCTGTGCATCAAGTTATATACACGCTCTACTACATATATAATATATGATATAAAGGGAAATAGATTTTTTTAATATATATTCGAAATACATATATATATATATACATATATACATATATATATATACGAAGTATATGTACACACCGAAGCATGAACAGCAAGCACGTGTATAAAAAAAAAAAACAAAAAAAAACAAAAAGAATGTGTGTAGAGATAAGCAGAAAAAAATACACATATACCAGATATATATATTATATATATGTGCAAGAGAGTGATGTACGTATTGCTCTGTTGTCATTTATTACAACGTAATCATCACTCAAATGCGTGATATAAGAAAAACGTTTGCCTTTTATCCCTCTCTTTCTTTCTTTTTTTTTTTTT